>NW_024104974.1:45146-81317 GCF_003945595.2 Pipra filicauda | reverse complement strand
AAGAAAAAGAAAAAGAAAAAGAAAAAGGGAGAAGGAAAGGGAGAGATATAGGAAAAGGGAAAGGGAGAGATTAGGGAAAGGCAAAAGAAAAAGGGAAAGAAAAGGGGAACGGGAAAGGGAAAGAAAAAGGGAAAGAAAAGGGAAAAGGGAAAGGGAAAGGCAAAGACAAAGGAAAAGGCAAAGGAAAAGGCAAAAAAAGGACAAGGAAAAGAAAGAGGAAAAAAAGGAAAGGGGAAGGGGGGGGGGGGGGGGAAAAAAGAAAGACGACAGGGGGGGACAAGGAAAAGAAAAGAAAGAAAAGAAAGAAAAGAAAAGAAAGACAATCTCAGAGATGGTAATACAGAAAGACTTAGAAAACAAGGGAAAAAATATCTAAACCAAAGGAATAGAGGAAAAAAAAATGCTTCCAGTGCAGATTGAACTGGGCACAAACCAGAAGGAAACAAAAGCTGTGGAGTGATATAAATTTTTAAGCAAAACTCGCCACTGACCTCAGATAACAAGGAACAGATCAAGGCAAATAATGGAAAATCAATGGGGGTAAAAGAAAACCCAGGAGCGAGTCTGCAGAGAGTTCCTGAAATAACAGAAGCAATGAAGGGCTGAGTCACCTTTGCAAGGAAATGGGTGTGAACAATTGAAAGAAATGATGGATGATTTTTCGTGTCATCTGTTGTGTCAGAAGGGAAGGGGTTTGTTCCCCTGTCTCAGTAGAAAGAGAGAAGTTCGTTCTTTCTTGGAAAAGGGAAGTTCTAGAAACCCTCTGTCTCGTGTCATTTTTGCAACATATGTGCATTGGATTTCCTGGAGTTACAGGGCTCGACTAGGAATCTGTGAAAATAAAAGTGCAGTAAAATAGTCCAGTTAGGATTGAGGGCACAGCACTTGATTGTATTTGTTTCAAGAAAGGCATTTCAGAACAACGAGGAGCCGGGTCCCAGCCCCCAGGTCAGCCCAACACATCCCCTGAGCTGTGGGGCCGGCGGGGATGGGCAGGGCAGGGCTGGGGAGCTGGGCTGGGGAGCTGGGCTGGGGAGCTGGGCTGGGGAACTGGGCTGGGGAACTGGGCTGGGGAGCTGGGCTGGGGAACTGGGCTGGGGAACTGGGCTGGGCTGGGGAGCTGGGCTGCTGCTCCAAGGGGGCTGGCTGGGGGTCTGTCCATGGGCTCTGTCCGTGTGTCTGTCCATGGGGTCTGTCTGTGGGGTCTGTCCGTGTGTCTGTCTGTGGGCTCTGTCCATGGGCTCTGTCCGTGTGTCTGTCCATGGGGTCTGTCTGTGGGGTCTGTCCGTGTGTCTGTCTGTGGGCTCTGTCCGTGTGTCTGTCTGTGGGGTCTGTCCGTGTGTCTGTCTGTGGGCTCTGTCCGTGTGTCTGTCCATGGGCTCTGTCCGTGTGTCTGTCCATGGGGTCTGTCTGTGGGGTCTGTCCGTGGGGTCTGTCCGTGTGTCTGTCCATGGGGTCTGTCTGTGGGGTCTGTCCATGGGGTCTGTCCGTGTGTCTGTCCATGGGGTCTGTCTGTGGGGTCTGTCTGTGTGTCTGTCCGTGGGCTCTGTCCGTGTGTCTGTCCGTGGGCTCTGTCCGTGTGTCTGTCTGTGTGTCTGTCCATGGGCTCTGTCCGTGTGTCTGTCTGTGGGCTCTGTCCATGTGTCTGTCCATGGGCTCTGTCTGTGCTCAGGGACACTCCCTGCAGACAGACTGCCCAGCTCCAGCTCCTGGTGCTGCTGAGGTGACACACTGACCATCTGTGTGATTCCAGGGACCAGTGGCAGGTGAGTTTGGGTTGTACCTGTCCCAGCTGGACACTTTGGTGCATCCTGAGATTCCACAGTGCTGTGTTTGGAACCTCTTCCTTTAAATTACAAAAACGTTACTCTGGACCTTTGTACAGTGAAGGCCCAGCGAAGTCCTGCTAATCTATATCATGGATCACTAATTTAAACCTCTGTGGTTTTGGGACACCACCAGCAGAGTGTTCATTTTCTGTGACCTGCCTTCCACGGGTGGAACTGCAGTTAACACTTGGGTGGACCTGCCTTTCTGTTCACCTCACCTCCTGAAGGGAAAAGGAAAATCAAGTAAATTAAAAGCAAAAACCAGGTTTTGTGGATGAAAGGGAGGGTTCAGCTCCTGGCTGTGTGGTACCTTCCTGCAGGGAGAATCACGGAATCACGGAGTCATAGAATATCCTGAGCTGGAAGGGACCCCCAAGGACCATCCAGTCCAAGCCCTGGCCCTGCCCAGGGCACCCCAACAATCCCCTCCTGTCCCTCAGAGCATTGTCCAAACCCTCCTGGAGCTCTGGCAGCCTTGGGGCCGTGCCCACTGCCCTGGGGAGCCTGGGCAGTGCCAACCACCCTCTGGGGAAGAACCTTGTCCTGAGATCCAACCTGACCCTCCCTGGCACAGCTCCAGCCCTTCCCTGGGTGCTGTCCCTGGTCACAGAGATGTCTCTCCCCTCTCCTGGACTCACCAGATGTTCCATCACATGTTTCATCTGCTCCAGGGCCCCATCCCAGCTCCCGGGCTTGGTTTGGCTGTACCTGGGACCTGATGTCTGTGTGGAAAACAGATCCAAAAGAACAAATGGCACAGTGCTGATAAGAAGCTCACTGAGCAGCAATGCAGGTGGAGCCTGAGCAGCCCCTCTCAGTGCCCCAGCCCTGGGGGTGTGTGAGAGTGGCCCTGGGGCAGCTGCTGCAAATGCACTGATGGGATTTGTGCCTGAGGTAACATCCTGCAGTCCTGTGACACCTCCAGGGGGGCAGCAGCACTGCCCTGGTGAATAATGCATTGAACCAGAAGCATCTGCAAGTGCTGGGTGATAAAGGCCTTTTGCTCCCAGTCATTTTCCCTTAAAAACCCCAAAGGCAGGGAGACTGCAGCCTGTGCTCCAGCCTGGCCAGGCTGGGAATAGCTGGCTCTGCTGGGACTGGGGTGTGCTGGGACTGTCCAGCAGCATCACTCCACAACTCAGAGTCATAAAAATTCTATTTTCCCAGAGAATGAGAGAGGAGCTCGATGTTCTGCTTTAAAATATTGATTTATGTTATCCCTTTCCCAGGTCTCTGGCACGTGGCCACGTTCTCGAGCTGTGAGATGACTTTGTGAAGCCAGCAATGAAATCCATTCTGCTGACTTTGGATAATTCCAGAGTCCAGCACTTTAGTGCTTGTCAGGCACCTGCCAGCGTGTCAGCACAGCCCTGCCCCGCAGGACCTTTGGTGGAACTGCTCATGCTGGATGGAGCCACAGGGGCAGCATTTTATTAAGTCAAAATCTACCTTCCAGACATGTTATCTGCCAGATTCGTGGGAGTGTTCCTCACCATGCTTGGCAGGGGGCTGTAATGGCCATGGGTGCTCACCCAGAACTCCAGGATTCATTAGAAACTGGATGAGGCAAATGGTCAAAAACAACCCCAATAACTAAACTAAACAACCCCATAACTAAATCTGAACGGGACTGTCAAGAGAACTTCACGTCCTCCTTGTAATACAAATATCTCAAGTAACATTTTATTTATTGTTTCTTATCTCATTTTGTCTTTGCTTCTTAAGCCTCTAATGTGAGCATCAGACAGAGAGAAAACACGAGAGGGAATGGACACAATGAACACGTGGAAGAATTCAAATATGTCTCTGAGAGACCTGTGCTGTAAATCCTGCACACTGTGATGGGCACAGTCAATGTGGCACTGGAGAACTGGGATATCTCTGGGATGGGAGCAGACAGCACTGTGGCACTGGAAGCAGTGGAATAAAAAAAGCAGATTTTAAGATATAAATTGAGCATTTTACAAGGAGCAGGACAGCTACATGTGAGGGTGATTTATGTTTGGTTTCCTGAAGGGAAGCTTAAATGAATATTTGCAGATGCAAAGTCCCAAGTTCTCGATTAAATACACAGAGATAGTGGGTTTATCTCACCCTCACTCCTCCTGATGTTTTCCTTTGACAGAATCCTTAATGTTATAGGTTTTTCTCCAGAAGGGACATAAAGGAAAGCATATTTCAGGAGGCCAATTTTGGCTAATATTCAGTGGCCTTTCCTTTCCCTTGCCTTGCCTTGCCTTCCCTTCGACATTGCAACCACTCATTTAAACCTTTTCTGGGGGCAAAATCAATCTCTCCGGCCTTTTGGAAAGCTCTGCAAACAGGGAATTTGGGCAGGAATTCCCTCTGCTGTGAGCACAAGCTGCCCCTGTGGAGCAGGTCCAGCCCAGGGCCGATCCCTGCCCTCCTGGGCAGCGTGGCCTCAGCAGAGGACACGGAACCAGCTTTGGGGGATTAACCCCGGGCTTGTTGTGCTCCCTTGGAACAGGCTGATGGGAAGTGTCAAGGTTTAGCTCCAGAAACACAATTAGCAGGGAAAGCAGGACTTTCAACAAATGGCATTATGACGGATTAAGGAGGGATTACTGCCTTGGATCTAACGGCTCTCAAGAAAATAACTTTAAAAAAATAAAAAAGCTAAGAAATTAACTTGTTTTCCCCGGGAAGGAGATTTGTTTGCCTTCACTGCCATCTGCCATCCCTCGCTTATTTTATAAACAAGGAAACTAAAACAATAATACAAATCACTCAGGGAAAACCCGCCACTCCTCCCTCGGGGCCGGGTGCCGGTCAGGGAGCATCAGCTCCTCCTGCTGCCCGGGGCTGGGGACCCGCCCGGCGCTCGGGTTCTGTTCTCTCAGCAGGGCAGGAGAGAGGCCACAGGGGCAGCCATGGGAGCACCGAACCAGGAGGCACCGTGACCGTCAGTGGGACACGGAGCCCCGGGCAGGGAAAAGCCGTTCCCTGCTCCCGGTACCCACAATGCCCGCTGCCCCAGCTCCTGCTGCTGCTGTTCCTGCTTCCCCAGCTCCCGCTGCTGCTGTTCCTGCTTCCCCAGCTCCTGCTGCTGCTGTTCCTACTTCCCCAGCTCCCGCTGCCCCAGCTCCCGCTGCCCCAGCTCCTGCTGCCCCAGCTCCTGCTGCCCCAGCTCCTGCTTCCCCAGCTCCTGCTGCCCCAGCTCCCGCTGCCCCAGCTCCTGCTGCTGCTGCTCCGGGCTCAGCTCATCCCACCCCCCAAAACCCTGGGCTGGGCACTCGTGCACTGGGGGACTCTGGCTGAGTCTGCTCTCTTCTCACCTCTCTGGCCTTCATCCCCTTCCAATCTGAACTCATCATCTCCCCACGAGCTCCAGTGGTGTGTGCTGGGATCCAAACCCCTGTGCTGGGATCCAAACCCCTGTGCTGGGATCCAAACCCCTGTGCTGGGCTGATCCCCCAGCCTGGGCAGAGGGAGGGGGGATCTGTCCCTTGGTCCCTCAGGTGAGACCCCCCTGCAGAGCTGCTCCAGCCCTGGGAACAGCACAGGGAGGACGTGGAGCTGCTGGAGAGAGTCCAGAGGAGGCCACAGAGATGTTCCAAGGGCTGGAGCCCCTCTGACATGGAGCCAGGCTGGGAGAGCTGGGGGGGTTCCCCTGGAGAAGAGAAGGCTCCAGGGAGAGCTGAGAGCCCCTGGCAGGGCCTAAAGGGGCTCCAGGAGAGCTGGAGAGGGACTGGGGACAAGGCATGGAGGGACAGGACACAGGGAATGGCTTCCCACTGCCAGAGGGCAGGGAGAGATGGGAGATTGGGAAGGAATTGCTGTCTGGGAGGGTGGGGAGGTCCTGGCCCAGGTTGCCCAGAGAAGCTGTGGCTGCCCCTGGATCCCTGGGAGTGTCCAAGGCCAGGCTGGATGGGGCTTGGAGCAATCTGGGCCAGTGGAAGGTGTCCCTGCCCATGGCAGGGGGTGGCACTGGATGGGCTTTGAGGTCCCTTCCATCCAAAACAAGTCCAGGATTCTGTGGTTCTAGAACCAGACACTCTCTGCTCCTGCCCTGGCTCCTTCTCCCCATCTTCTCTTCCCGTCCCAAAGCCCTCCCCAGCCCTTCCCCTCTCTGCTGTGCTGTGCCCTGTGCTGTGCCCCGTGGGCAGGGCTGGGTGCAGCTGGGACACTCTGCACTGCCTTCCAGTTCCCCCCATCTCCCTCTCTCATCCTTTCCTGGTGGCTCTTATTCAACTACCATCATCCCCGAACTTTCCTCCCCAGTGCTCCCTGTGCTCCAGTCCCTGGAGGAAGCAGAGCATTAGCAAAATCATGTTTAGGATTCAGGATCCCTCTTCAAAAGAGTCTGCAAAGTTTTTAACAAGGGTAACCAAACCCTTTATTTTCTCAGTGGGCCACAAAAAAATACCGCTTAAGGTTATTAATTTTCAGACAATATGACTCTCAGCTGCTGGATGAAAAGGAATTCATATTCCAGGCAGCACATTCATTTTAATTACGCTTACCTTCCCAGTCCTTCTAAATCAAACTTGATTGCATTTAATAAGGGTTTTGAATGTGTCTTAATAATGTTTGGAATTAATACTGGTTTGTGAGCATCTGAGGATGGCAGGTCCCCAGGAGACCCTCCAAAATCCTGTTGTGATAAATAGTCTAAAGCAACCACCTGTGCTAAGGAATATTTTGCTTTTTTGTTGATTATCTGTGCTGGGAGTTTTTCTTTACTGGGCCCACATAGCAGAAGGGCTCTGGCAGTGGGACCACAGGAACCACAGTCACTCTGTGGTTCATTCAACTGTCTCATCATTCTGATTTCCTCCTGCCTGTCGGTGCTGTGTGCCTGTGCAGTGACACTGCCCCCACACCCCAGCAAGGGGGAGGCTCCTGAGAGACCCTCAGCCCCTGAGCCCAACCCCTCCACTGTCACTGCCCTCCCAGCTGCTCGCAGAGGAAATGGTCCTGCTCCCACTGAGGATGCACAGGTGGGTTCCTGGGTCCCTCACAGGAACATTCCCTCTCAGCATCTCCATGGGAGGCTGGGATGGCCCAGGGGGTCACCGAGGTTGGGTGGGAGTGCTGGGGTGGACGAGGACAATGGGGCAGGTGGGCAGATATTTGTCTGGCAGGGGGCTGTGTGAGCACAGGAGGAGCAGGGCTGGCCAAAAGGGGACTTGGAGGAAGGAGGAAATATGAGACAGGCACAAAATTGTGTGGAGAGCTGAGAATGAGGGATTCTGCATTGGTGGGAGTGGGAATGAGTGCAGGTGGTGGGTGGTGGAGTGAGAGGGGACAGATTTGTCAGGAGGACTAAACTTATCATAGAACCACAGACTGGTTTGGGCTGGAAGGGACCTCAAAACCCATCCAGTGCCATCCCTGCCATGGGCAGGGACACCTCCCACTAGCCCAGGTTGCTCCAAGCCCTGTCCAACCTGGCCTTGGACACTTCCAGGAATCCAGGAGCAGCCACAGCTTCTCTGGGCAACCTGGGCCAGGGCCTCCCCACCCTCCCAGCCAGCAATTCCTTCCCAATATCCCATGTACCCCTGCTCTGTTTCAGTTTAAAACCAGGCCCCATGCACAGGCAGAGCTGGGCAGGGACATCCCTGGTGATTTGGGTTTATTGACCCACTGCAGGGCAATAAGTGCTTTTCCAGGTGTGCCACCTGCCCTGCAAGCAGCACAACCAGCTTTTTCAGTTCCCTCTCTAGAGTCTGGTTTGAAGGGATCAACTCAACACGGGGAGCAACAGCTCCTGCTGCCCACCCTGGGACTCCCTTCAGGGGCAGTGGGGAAAGGGAGAAATCATTCCTGTGTGGTGCCTAAACTGGGGCACTAAACTGGGGCAGGTGGAACGAGCTCCAGAAGTGTCTGTTTGTCCCCATTGGCCGAGTGGTGGCTCAGGAACAGAGGCTGGAGTTCTGTGACCCACTGCAAGGGCAGGGGCTGGCAGAGCCCTGGAGCTGCACAGCCCACATGGGGAGTTGTTCATCCACTGCACTGCTCTGTCTGGGGGCGGCTGGAAAGGAGGAAGTGGGAAAAAGTCCCAGAAATGTGACAGAAAAAACATTCTTATAATTGTATAATAAAACCCCCCACTGTAATCTCAGATGCTGGGAGCACACAGGGTTACCTGGGCTGTGCTGCCTCGGATCTGCCTCGGAGGATCTGCAGGGAGAACTCGCCTTCCAAAGGTTGTGCTGCCCAGTGATCCATGGCTGCTGCACCCAGACATGCCTGCTCAGCACTGGCACTGTTTGTAAGGAAGTTTGGATGGAAGTGCAGTGCCACATCTTCACGTGGCCTGAATTAATTACAGCTACACCTGAATTAGCTACAGCTACATCTGTGTGTGGTAACAGTGAAAATATAAAAATCATTGGGGTACAAATGGAGCAAATGTTGTTTCTGACTGTACTTGAAATAATTTGCTGTGCAATAAATGGAATATCTTTTGTCAGGATCTGGGCACTAAAAGTCAATCCCTTTGTATTGTAACTCAGTAACACATGGTGATATAAGTGAGCTGTGTGATATGGAATAAGGGTTAAACTGCAGAGGAACAAACTGCAGCCAGAAACACACAGAAAGAAGACATGGGGACCTTGAGAACAGTCCCTAAAGTGGCCAAGTTTTGCTGAGCACAGAGGAAGAGGAGCAGCCAGCTGGGACTCCCAGCACCTGATCACACACAGCTCTGCTGCAGGGAAAGGCTCCCTGTGAGGAACCAGCCAAGTTACCCAGGACTTTTGAATTCCAGAAGTTTAATGCTTAGTGCTTAGGGCATACCAGAAGTCAGGATTTTACTGTTGGTTTGGTTTTTTTCTGTGTATCATTTATATTTATCTCTGCTCTACCTCTGTTCTAAATAAAGGGTGAGATTACAAACGTGCCCAGCGCCCAATGACCTCTGCTCTGACATCCCTGGACCACTCCCAGGTAAAACCTGGCACACCTGGGGGGCATCCAGCAGGGCAATGCCTCCAGCAGGGCAGTGCCTCCAGCAGGGCAATGCCTCCAGCAGGTCTGGCCCGAGGGCTGAGGGCTGACAAACCCCCTGGGCAGCTCAGCTCAGCTCCCAGCTCTCCCACAGCCTGGGCCTGGCTGCAGGGCCCAGCAGGGAATGTCTGGGATGTGGGGAGGCAGTGAGGAGGAACAGGGCCTGCTTTGGGGTTCAGACCCAGACAAGACACTCAGCCTCGTGCAGCAAGGTCTGGGATGAGCTGGGAGTCCCTCTCAGCCCAGCAAGGTCTGGGATGAGCTGGGAGTCCCTCTCAGCCCAGCAAGGTCTGGGATGAGCTGGGAGTCCCTCTCTGAGCCCAGCAAGGTCTGGGATGAGCTGGGAGTCCCTCTCTGAGCCCAGCCAGCTCTGCAGAGGCAGGGGCACTGTGCAGGCACAGCTCCTGGACACCCAGGTCTCCATCACCTATGGAATATACTGAATATCCTGACTTGGGAGTGACCCATGAGGATCACTGAAGTCCAGCTCCACCTGTTAGTCCCATTCTGCTGGGGAGTGAAGGTGATCCAGGGTGCTTGGAGGTCCAGCCCTCCTGGGGCTGCAGGACACACTTGGCCCTTCTCCTCCCCACTCCAGGAGGGCACAGTGATCCCAGGGTGCTGGAAGGGGAATTACCCAGCTTTGATGGCACAGGGGATTTGGGAATGGATTGCTGTTACTGCTGACTGTTAGTCGTCTGCTTCCCTGACCCTTTAAGAAATGAAGGAAAAGGAGATTTGTGTCATTGCTGTTGGCTGTGCAAGAAAATCACTTCAAAGAGAGAGGAAACGAGGGCAGTAAAGGGAGAGGTTTGGGGTCCTGAGGGAGCAGCAGCCCCACCCACAGCTCCATGTCAGCCACCAGCCACCTCCAGTGCTCTGGGCTTCATCTTCCCCTTACACAGACAGCACTGAGCTCTGTCATTCCTTCCCTCTGGTCTCCTGCACAGAAAAGCTTGTGCAGAGTTACTGCTGGCTGCTCTGTGGTGAATATGAATCACAGAATCATCAAACCCCACACTGGTTTGGGCTGGAAGGGACCTCAAAGCCCATCCAGTGCCACCCCTGCCATGGGCAGGGACACCTTCCACCAGCCCAGGCTGCTCCAACCTGGCCTTGGACACTCCCAGGGATCCAGGGGCAGCCACAGCTTCTCTGGGCAACCTGGGCCAGGGCCTCCCACCCTCCCAGCCAGGAATTCCTTCCCAATATTCTGCAATGCTCCTCCAAGGGGACGTTTGTCCTGTCCCTGCAGCTCCCAGCCCTGGGGATGTGTGAGTGTTGGAAACTGCAGAAACTCTGCCCCCACACCCGTGGCTGAATCAGCATCTCTGGCTGCCACAGCCCAGCCTGATACAGGACCTTCCACCTGGAAAAGCCAAACACATCTGGAATTCCTGTGGCACAGGCTAGAGATGCAGGATTA
Organism: Pipra filicauda; assembly: GCF_003945595.2. NCBI lineage: Eukaryota > Metazoa > Chordata > Aves > Passeriformes > Pipridae > Pipra > Pipra filicauda. The sequence continues at coordinate 71,084 of NW_024104974.1, read as the reverse complement.
AAAGGAAATTCAGGGACTTAAAAGGGAATTTTCCTGATCTTCGGCTGTGCATGGATAACTAGGAAGCAAATACACCCAGAGCAGATCCTTCGGTCTCATCCTTGTTTCTTGGAAGTTTTCAAGATATCAAAAGTAATTAAAAAACACCCCTCTGTAGTTCTATTGTAAACTTCCAAAATAAACAAGAATATTATTAAACTAGATTGATACGGATGGATGGATGGATAGACAAAAATGATTTGAAAATGAGTAGATTACCAAGTTTATTAAATTCATGTTGTCTGTTAAGTTTGAATGAGAATTTAAAATTGCAGAATGGCCCAATAGTTTTGGCTGGAAGGGATGTCTGGATGCCCTGCTCTCCTCAGAGATCAGCTTGCTCGGGGCCTTTGTTCTCACCACAGATCATTATTTACCCCCCAAAAGGGACAGGATCCCCGTGCAGGTGCTGCCCATCACTGTTGTGTCTCCAAGCTCCAGCCCCTCGCTGAGCTGCAGCCACAGCACCTCCCACTGGGTCACACAGGACCTGCCACTGCCACCTCTCACACACCAATCCCTCCTGGTGGCTTAGGAAGGTGGGACCTTGAACTGGGGGTGGCACTGGGTGACCATCGAGTTCCCTTCAACCCAAACCATTGGACCCTCTGTGAAATACGGGAAGTGGAATTCCCCCCTGCAAGGAAAGGGAGTGTTTGTGGCCACCCCTGCTGCTCAGAATGTCACCTCGGCACTCCCACAGCCCCCCTGCAGAGAGATGGATTTCTGACACTAATTATTTCCAAGCCGTACTTTTCAATATGTTGTTACCAAACACACCATCTGCTCTGTTCCTGGGCTCGGACGGGACGTGGCAATTCCAGCTCTGGGAATCTGTGGGGCTGTTCCTCCTCCTCCCGGCTGTGCCATCCCAGCCTGCCCAGGGAAGGATCCTGCCGTGCCCAGGGAGAGATCCTGCCGTGCCCAGGGAGGGATCCTGCCGTGCCCAGGGAGAGATCCTGCCGTGCCCTGGGTGGGATCCTGCCGTGCCCAGGGAGAGATCCTGCCGTGCCCTGGGTGGGATCCTGCCGTGCCCAGGGAAGGATCCTGCCGTGCCCAGGGAAGGATCCTGCCGTGCCCTGGGAGGGATCCTGCCGTGCCCAGGGAGAGATCCTGCCGTGCCCAGGGAAGGATCCTGCCGTGCCCTGGGAGGGATCCTGCCGTGCCCTGGGTGGGATCCTGCCGTGCCCAGGGAAGGATCCTGCTGTGCCCTGGGTGGGATCCTGCCGTGCCCTGGGTGGGATCCTGCCGTGCTGAGCAGCGGCTCCCCTGCTCATCCCACAGCCAGGGGACATTCCTGCTGCCCCCAGGGGGTGATCCCGGCCGGGGCCACCACAGAGCCAGGGAATGACACAATCCATCAGTCTGGAAAAGCCCTCCCAGCCCACCGAGCCCAAGCTGTGACCAAACCCCCCCGTGCCCACCAAACCACAGCAAGAGGTGCCACAGCCGCTTGTTTTCCGAACCCCTCCGGGGGTGGGGACTGCGCCACCTCCCTGGACAGCCCCTGCCCACGGCTGACAGCCCTTTCCAGGGACAAATTCCCGCTGATGTCCCAGCTGACCTCCCCTGCTGCCCCCCGAGGCCGTTTCCCCCCGGCTCTCCCAGGAAGGGTTGGAGCATCCCGGCAGAGCCCGAGCACGGCCCCGCTCCCTTCGGGTGCCGCCCGGGGCAGCCCAGGGAGCAGAGAACCTGCCGTGCCCTGTGCCCAGACCCGGGATGGGAATGGGCACCAAGAGAAGGTGACCCCAGGGAGCAGAGAACCTGCCGTGCCCTGTGCCCAGACACGGGATGGCACCAAGAGAAGGTGACCAGGAACAACTGAGCTACAGAAAACGAGTCGTCAAAATCTCTGCTTTGTCTGCAGAATAAACCTTTGGGAAACTCGGGGTGGATTTTTTTCCCACAGAAATGCAGTACATTCAGGACATTTGTTCCTTTCTGAACCAGAATTAAACCATATACTTTTGAATCATGGAATCACAGAATCAGCTGGGTTGGAAAAGACCTCCGAGATCAGGAGGTTCCATTGAACTCATACACCTGTGAATTGTTATATTTCTGTGTATGTAACAATGAGATATAATCCTATTTTACTGACCACAGGAATCCTACTGATAAACCCTATTTTTGCTCTGGAGTTGGACTGGGTGATCCTTGTGGATCCTTTCAACTCAGGATAGTCCATTATTCTGTGATATTTTGATTTTACCTATTGTGATGCTGCATATATTTATAACTTTGCATTATTCCTTTCTTACAGAAACAGTTTGTTTCACATATTTTCCCTAAATAGTTTTGCCTATACTGGCATGTTCCCAGAAGATGCTTTCTTTTGCTGAACCAGCATTTCCTGGAAGGTTAAATTGGACTATTTTCTGCCAGTGTTTCTGATGAGTCAGAGCAGTGATGTGGAATATTTTCATCCAGGCTGGAAAGGTCTTTACAACAGCTCTTTGCCTTTTTGAAGGCAGATTTCTGAGTTGACTTGCCTTTTTTTTTTCCTTTCCAGATTTATTTTGGATGTGCTGTGGAGCTGCTGAACTCCAAAGCTTTTGCAGCAGACCCAGGGGACAGAGCTCCTGTAAATGATCTCCTGCAGCAGAACCTGGAGCTCCAGGTGCAGGTTTCCCACCCATGTGTGTGTGGTCCCTGTGTCTCATTTCCACGAACATTTCAGCAGATGAACTTCCTGGCAGGAGCTGGAACAGAAAAAGTGCATTTCCAAAGACAAATGGAGGTGTTGGGAAAATGAAACCCTGGGTGGGGAAGGAGGGCAGCTGCACACCCAGCACAGGGCTGGGCCCACAGGGCTCACGGTTCTCTGTGCTGTTTGTTTTGGGGGGGTTGGAGAATTCCTGTCCCAAACTGTGTCTTTGTGTTTGTGCCACATTTCCTACACACTCTGAGCCCTATCTGGACCTTTAGGCGAGTTTTCTCCATCCAAGGAGGGCACATGGACACAAATATACTCGTGGTACATCCCTGGGAGGGTGGGCAGGCCCTGGCACAGGGTACCCAGAGAAGCTGTGGTTGCCCCTGGATCCCTGGGAGTGTCCAAGGCCAGGCTGGACGGGGCTTGGGGCAGCCTGGGCTAGTGGAAGGTGTCCCTGTGTCCACCTCCACTGCCAGCAGAGCTCCAGCCACTCCTGACCCCATATCTCTCTGCATTTGAGGATTTTTTTAAAGTAAATGAAAAAACTTATGACTTTTATGACTTTCAATAGCTGGAAAAAATCATTGTGTGGCAATTTCTTCAACAGCTTTGATTGTCCTGTTTGAAAGAACTTTTTTTCCCCCTATTTTATTTTCCCTGAGCTGTTGGAACATTTTGAAGTGGAGCATTTGTTGTTTCTACCTGAAATTGCTGATTTTCGCACAAAGCCCATGTCTGAGACAGGAGACAGACTTTGGAGAAACAAACCATTTTCATTTCACAAACATCTGCATGGCAAGAAAGTTCAGTTCCAGAGAAGGTGAGACAGCACTTGAAGGAGCATCAGAGAGTTGGGGATGTAAAGGCTGGTGGAAATTCAAGAGCTGTGATTTTGCCACAAGATGATACTTGATATTTCAGCAGCAAATTCCCCCCTCTCAGCACAGCTCTTGAAGGGCCCCGTTCCCTGAGGAAAAGCTCACATGATGCAGAGGGAAAAGTGCCTCAGTTCTCTGTGAGGAGCAGCTGGAGGAGCAGAGAGCCCTCCCAGGGATGAGCTGCCCTGGGCTGGGCACGGGGCAGAAGGGATGGGAACAGCCCTGAGGAGAGAGGAACTGCAGCAAATGCTGCACAGGGAGCACCTGTGGGAAAAGAAATCCCCTCCTTGGCACTGAATTCCTGCACAACATGGGTGTCACCTGTGCTGCCCTTCAGAGAAGCATAATTTCTGACGCAAAGGGAAGAACTCACCTGCACAAACGCAGGGAGTGTCAATAGACAAACATCTGGAACACGTGTCATTAGAAAAGTATTTCTGCAGGAGCTTCCCACTTACTCCCAGGAAAAAAAAGAATGCTCAGAAGACTGTTAAAATAAAACTGCTGAAAAGTAAAATTCTAAAACTGTATGTAAAGAGTTTTTATTTGGCTGCAATAACAGATGTCAGGGAGAATTTGAAAGCAGAAAGAAAACAAGGCACATTAATGTGTTTGATATATCGATTTCCAAGGACATCACTCTGGGGAGGGCAATAATTTCAAGCAGAAAACTGATGCTGCATGGAGTTAATTTCCAGCTCTGAAGTGATGCCCAGCAGATAGAGACTGTAATAACATTGCAATTATTCGGCTCTCTAACGATGCCCAGCACTGAAAACTATTGCTCTCCTTACTGAAACATTAAATTAAATGCTGCCAATAACGGGAGTTACAGTCACTGCTGTTCCTGCCCAACGGAACTTCCATCCTTCCTTACTCTTTTCATTAACCCACACTCATGGTCTGCAGTTTTATTTCCTCTCCTAATGCAGAGTGTTTGTAGTTCAGGGGTTCCACCAACCCATGGAAAGCTGCTGCCCCTTGTCCTGTCCCTGTTCCCTGGCAGCAGAGCCCGACCCCCCCGGCTCCCCCCTCCTGTCAGGGGGTTGCAGAGCCAGAAGGTCCCCCCTGAGCCTCCTTTGCTCCAGGCTGAGCCCCCCCAGCTCCCTCAGCTGCTCCAGCTCTGTTCCCTTCCCTGCCCACGCTCCAGCCCCTCCATGTCTCTCTTTGAGGGGCCCAGAGCTGAACACAGGACCAGAGGCACAAGGCAGTGTGCCCATCCAGCTGGGGAAGGAAAGCTGCAGCTCACAAGATGCCTGGGATTTGACTTTTGTCTTTGCTCTGCACTGAATTGAAAATGTGGATAGTTTTGTACCCCCCTGTGTCCCCTTTTCAGGTCCCGCATCCTGATGGCCAAAACCTTCTTCATAAAAACTTAATAAAATCTATGTTGAGCATTTCTACTCATTTCCATTCCTCCGGGGTGGCTGAGTTTCCCAAAATATGCCTAAGATATACAAAAAACTTGAAAATAATCAGGTCATCAATGCCTGCAGTGATCCCACATGGTCCTGCAACACCAGGCTTGGCAGGCTGTGGAAACACACCCAAAGGACAAGGAGGGCAAAATGATCCTGATCTGTGGCTCAGCTGGTGCCAGCAGACACACCAGCAGTGGTCCAGTGACACTGCCAGAGGTGATGCCAAAGAGGGATTCTCAGCCCACCTTATCCCAGTTATCCCTCCTGGATGCACATCCAGAGTACCTGGAGATGTGAACGCTCTGTGCCCACAGGTTTGGTGCTGGAATGCTCAAGGGTCAGGCTAAGCCGTGGCCTGAAAAGCACTAAAACCCACCCATGAAAGGACCTCAGGAGTCTCTGCTGCTGCAGAACATTCCAGAGCACATTTTGGACAGGCAGCAGCCAGGCAGGAGCTGTCCTGCCCCGGGGGGGTGGCAGCACAAGGCCACCAGAGGTTCAGAGCGTGGGTGACACAGAAAATGCAGAGATTTTGGATCCCCAGGCAGAGCATCGAGAGCTGAGGGTTTCACTCTGCAATAACATCTCAGTGAGGCTGAGCAGCTCAGAACCACCATCTCTCAAAGGAATGATAAATTAAATAAATATTTATAATACGTATTGGAACATTTATTTGTATTTCCATCTGCATATCTGTGTTTGTGTGCATTATTTACATCTTAACATTTACCCACAAGTTTGTGCTGTGGCCTAAGGATGCCCTGCTTTTAAGCCAGGCCTATAGGAGAGATGTACAGATCATCAGTGCCCAGGGACTGCATCCCCATCAATGAGAAATGCCTGTGAGATCCAGTTTCTTGGGCTCAGTTCCATGCAGAAATGCATTAGGCTGTGGCTCAGGGGGTGTGTGGAGCCTCAAGAAATTGGAATTAGGGAAACTATGCCTTTTATGAGCCTTTATATTACAATTCCCTGGCACACATATTGATAGAAAGAGATAAAAAATAACAGTGCAGAAGCACATTCACTGTGCAGAGTGTTGTCTTTGGGCAAGAGCCTTGGCTTTCTTCCCTGAGCATCCTTCCTGTGAGGAGCTCGAGTTTCCAGCTGCCTTCCCACATGGATGGATTGTGCCTGGACACTCTGAGAGAGTCTCCCAGGATGCAGATGCCAATGCTGTGAGAGGGTTCTCTGAACAGACAGCTCTGCAGGGGCTTCCCTGAGGACATGGATTGTCCTGACCTCCCTTATCCCCCAGTGTGTCAGTCCAGGGGGATGAAGGCTGGGCAGCAGAGGAGCTCAGGGAATGCCAGGGGGTGCAGCCCCAGCAGCTGGAACACGGAGCACAGCTCACATCTGGAACCCCTGTCCTGCCCTCCTGCCCCACCCCACGGCCCCTGGCCCACCACAGACCCCTCTGCCTGAGGATGGGGCACAGCTGGGGACACCCACAGATGAGCCAGCTGCAAAAAGGCAGCACACCCATGGAAAAGCAGGGTCACCCCACGGGAAGGGCAGGGTCACCCCAAGGGAAGGGCAGGGTCACCCCAAGGGAAGGGCAGGGTCACCCCAAGGGAAGGGCAGGATCACTCCAAGGGAAGGGCAGGATCACCCCAAGGCAAGGGCAGGGTCACTCCAAGGGAAGGGCAGGATCACTCCAAGGGAAGGGCAGGATCACCCCAAGGCAAGGGCAGGGTCACCCCAAGGGAAGGGCAGGATCACCCCAAGGCAAGGGCAGGATCACTCCAAGGGAAGGGCAGGGTCACCCCAAGGCAAGGGCAGGGTCACCCCAGACAGTCCAAGGGCAGGGTCACCCCAAGGGAAGGGCAGGGTCACCCCAGACAGTCCAAGGGCAGGATCACCCCAAGGCAAGGGCAGGGTCACCCCAAGGCAAGGGCAGGGTGGCCCAGGCCCCTCGGTGCCCAGGGGCTGTGACAGTGCAGGCTGTTGTTCCCAGCTGTTCCCTGGGCAGGGGATTCATTCCATAGGGATCAAATCAAGGGACAGACCCCCCTGAGTTCTGTGGGAAGAAGGAACACGGGTGGGGCTGAGGGCAGGTGTCTGCAGAGCTGTTTGGGGCTCTGCCATCAACTGTTGCTGGCAATCTTTATTTTCTGACAAAATGAAATTTTTTTTAGGAAGTTTAAACCCCTGAAAAAACGCGGAGCTTACAAAAATCATAAAGGAAACTAATCTTCCCACGTCAGCCAGAAGGAATTCCTGGGTTCAACTACTTACCTTTTTTTCTGATACAGAACAGAAATTATTTTGAAAGAACTCAAATTTCACGAGGAATAAACATTCCAAGCACTGTCCCCCAGGCAGCTCCGGAGGGGCCCTCGGGGGGCACGGTGGTATCTCTGGGAGTGCTGAGGACCCCAGGAAAACACCTGGCTGAGCTGGAAAAGCTCTGATTCCGAGGCAGGGCGGATGGGAAGGCAGCTCCTCTGTGCTGCTGTGCTTGTCCATCTGCCTCCTGCTCTTGCAGCCACACCCTTGAGGACGTGACACCTCTGTGCCTGAAAAGAATAGAGGTTTTTACTATACAAATTTTGAACCGGAGAAGGAAAATAAAATAAAAAGGAAGGGTTGTTCTAAATTTGTTCACCCCTAAATCTGACATCTGTTATTTTCATTCCAGGTAAAATGAGATAAAATCATGTTCCTGAATAAGTAATACACCAGGATTTCCTAGAGAGTTTGTCCTCAATGAAAGATAAAAATATCAATATAAAAGATTCATTCATTTCAGCAGTAAACATCTGCAGAAACAAATTACATTGGGAACTTTCCCAGGACTGTAGGAATGGCAGAAACCCTGCAGAGCCAAGGGACATCTATTCTATTTATCACGTTTATGAAAGAATTTCTGGAGTAGTTTTTCACTGAAGAATAATAATACACTAACAGCACAAATCAATGATGATTTTGAGGGAATTATACACTTAATGCAGTTCCCAGGTGGATCACTATTGTTTGGCACTCAGACACAGGATTTGCAGCTCCCGTGGCACATCAGGATAACCCTGAGCAGCCCCCGGGTCACTCTGGGCTTCACCAGCTGAGCCCGTGACCCCAGAGCTCAGCTGAACCTCTGGGGGCTGCTGGGGGGCAAACAGAGGGACCTGAGCCATCCTGGGCAGCTCTTTCAGTTGGAATATTCACATTTTTCCTTGTTGCATTTCTCTTCCTTTGCAGCTGAAGGTGAGAGGAGCATCACAGACTGGGAGAGCCTTGAGTTTTCACCTTGAACAATTTGCTGTTGCTTCTGCAGAAGAAAATTCCAGGGCTGGAGGGAAAGCTGTTGGCAAAATTTATTTGTGGGCATGTGAAACTCGGTTGTGAAAGTAAACAGAGTGGTTGATCCTGAGGGTGGGTAAAGCTACTTCCTGGGGAGCAAAAAGTTACTAAACCCATGATCCTCAAACCTAAAGGACTGTGTGACCTGAGAGCCCCTTCCAGGGCCTAAAGGGACTCCAGGAGAGCTGGAGAGGGACTGGGGACAAGGGATGGAGGGACAGCACACAGGGAATGGCTTCCCACTGCCAGAGGGCAGGGATACATGGGATAGTGGGAAGGAATTCTTGGCTGGGAGTGTGGGGAGGGGCTGGGATGGAATTCCCAAAGAAGCTGTGGCTGCCCCTGGATCCCTGGAAGTGTCCAAGGCCAGGTTGGAGCAACCTGGGCCAGTGGAAGGTGTCCCTGCCCATGGCAGGGGTGGCACTGGATGGGCTTTGAGGTCCCTTCCCACCCAAACTAGTCTGGGATTCTGTGATTTGAGCTCAGCTAAAGCTGCACTCCAAGCTGTCCATAAGCTGGTCTCATGTCAGTGAGGAAGCTGGCACTGCAAAACCAGGTGAAAAAAGCCTGTGACAGCATTCCCAGCCCGTGACAGCATTCCCTGCCTGTGACAGCATTCCCAGCCTCTGACAGCATTCCCAGCCTCTGACAGCATTCCCAGCCTGTGCAGCATTCCCAGCCTCTGACAGCATTCCCAGCCTCTGACAGCATTCCCAGCCTCTGACAGCATTCCCTGCCTGTGACAGCATTCCCAGCCTCTGACAGCATTCCCAGGCTGTACAGCATTCCTTGCTGTGACAGCATTCCCAGGCTCTGACAGCATTCCCAGGCTGTACAGCATTCCTTGCTGTGACAGCATTCCCAGCCTGTGCAGCATTCCTTGCTGTGACAGCATTCCCAGCCCGTGACAGCATTCCCAGGCTCTGACAGCATTCCCTGCCTGTGACAGCATTCCCAGCCCGTGACAGCATTCCCAGGCTCTGACAGCATTCCCTGCCTGTGACAGCATTCCCAGCCCGTGCAGCATTCCCAGCCTGTGACAGCATTCCCAGGCTCTGACAGCATTCCCAGCCCGTGCAGCATTCCCAGCCTGTGACAGCATTCCCAGGCTCTGACAGCATTCCCAGCCCGTGCAGCATTCCCAGGCTCTGACAGCATTCCCAGCCCGTGCCAGCATTCCCAGGCTCTGACAGCATTCCCAGCCCGTGCAGCATTCCCAGGCTCTGACAGCATTCCCAGCCCGTGCAGCATTCCCAGGCTCTGACAGCATTCCCAGCCCGTGCCACAATTCCCAGGCTCTGACAGCATTCCCAGCCCGTGCAGCATTCCCAGCCCGTGCCAGCATTCCCAGGCTCTGAGAGCATTCCCAGCCCCTCTGCTGCCCCATCCCAGCAGTGCTGAAGTGAGCAGTGAGTAAGTGGCAGCTGAGCTGCAGGAACTGCTTATCCGAGCTCTGCCATCCACTTAAGCCATTGCTTAGAGCACACAAACAGTTTATGCAGCGCTCTCAGGAGAGAAATCAAAAGCTAAGGGGATAAATGACCAATTAGGCTGCCTCATCTCGGATCTAAAAGCAAGGCCAGCACTCTGTGATGGAAAAGCAAAATGTTGCTTTTCCTGGCTGCACTTTGGCTGAAGATAAAGCTGTCCCTCAACAAAAGGAGTTTTCCTCTCCCCAGCCCAGAGCAGGGGCAGAGGAGCTGCTGGTGACACAGTCACAGCCCCTGGTGGCTTCTGTGGGGTTGCTGGTTATCCTGGTTGTTGCTGGTTATCCTGGTTATTGCTGGTTATCCTGGTTATTCTGTTTGTTCCTGATTCTGCTGTGGTGCCTGCCTGCCAGGCCCACCCCTGATCACTGGGATCAGGGATCACCCTGGGAGCTGCACAGGGATCTGCTGGGCTCTTCCCTGCCACCCTCACTGCTGTTCCAGGAGTGTGGCAAACGGGTCACCTTTGGAGGTGTTTGGCAGCAATAACCCAGCACATCCCAGTTTCTTTCCCTGTCATTCCTCGTGGATCCTTTCTGCCCTTTAACTGCAGTCTGGTGTCTTGTGGGAGCTGCAGGTCACAAACCAGCTGTGCCCCAGGTGAGCCCTGCCCAGGCAATCCTTCCTTGCCAGGGTGGGATCAGCTGAGCTGGAATATCTCTGCAGGAACACTTCTGAAAAGGGACCGACAGGTGACTGTTCTAATGAGTTTTTGTCAGACAGGAGTCTCCAGGCAGGTGAGTGAGCACATTCCTCTGGGGGGTTCCTGTCCCTCTGGCTCTGTACTTGGAGCACCAAAACACCTCCTGTGACCTGGGCATGGTCCCTGCAGCTCTGGGGGGCTTTTAAAGTCCTGTTTCTTCTGCAGGTCTTGCCAGACCTGAGCACCTTCCTCCCCAGGGACCTGCTCACCTCATCCCAGAGGTGAAGTGGGAGGGAAAGACCCAGGGCTGGCCCTACACCCCAGCAGCCACCAGTGGGCTAAGGCCCTGTGGGAAGGGCAGAGCTCATCCAGGAGAGACCCCAGAGAGCCACAGCCAGGGCAGAGCTCATCCAGGAGAGACCCCAGAGAGCCACAGCCAGGGCAGAGCTCATCCAGAAGAGACCCCAGAGAGCCACAGCCAGGGGACAGCTCATCCAGGAGAGACCCCAGAGAGCCACAGCCAGGGCAGAGCTCATCCAGGAGAGACCCCAGAGAGCCACAGCCAGGGCAGAGCTCATCCAGGAGAGATCCCAAGGAGCCACAGCCAGAGCAGAGCTCATCCAGGAGAGACCCCAAGGAGCCACAGCCAGAGGACAGCTCATCCAGGAGAGATCCCAAGGAGCCACAGCCAGGGCAGAGCTCATCCAGGAGAGACCCCAAGGAGCCACAGCCAGGGCAGAGCTCATCCAGGAGAGACCCCAAGGAACCACAGCCAGAGGACAGCTCATCCAGGAGAGATCCCAAGGAGCCACAGCCAGGGGACAGCTCATCCAGGAGAGATCCCAAGGAGCCACAGCCAGGGCAGAGCTCATCATCCAGGCTCAGAGATCCCAAGGAGCCACAGCCAGGGCAGCAGAGCTCATCCAGGAGAGATCCCAAGGAGCCACAGCCAGGGCAGAGCTCATCCAGGAGAGACCCCAAGGAGCCACAGCCAGGGCAGAGCTCATCCAGGAGAGACCCCAGAGGAGCCACAGCCAGGGCAGAGCTCATCCAGGAGAGATCCCAAGGAGCCACAGCCAGGGCAGGGCTCATCCAGGAGAGACCCCAGAGAGCCACAGCCAGGGCAGAGCTCATCCAGGAGAGATCCCAAGGAGCCACAGCCAGGGCAGAGCTCGTGGCAGTTGCAGCCATCCCAGGCAGTGGGACCACATCCAGCCTGAGACCTGCCACCCTGGACACCGGGATCCACATCCATCCATGGCACTGGGACCACAGTCACCCTGGACAAGGGGATCCAGCCCACCCTGGGCACTCTGAGGGTCTCTGTGTGCTGACATGGGAGCACAAACTCAGGGTCCAGGCTCCAGGGTGGGCTGTGCACTTGTGAGGAGGAAGGGGAAGGGAAGCTCTCACTGACAAACGTGGCCCCAGCTGTGCAAGGAGACACTGAGCTGCTGCTGGGGACAACATCTGGTACCTGCTGACCTTTCCCAAGCTGTGCCTCCCACCCTGGCAAATCACTCTCTCTGTGCTGCCAAAACAGCCATCAATTAAAAATGCATTACCACAGCTCCCTAAAGCAAAGCCAAAAATTGCTGCTTATTCATTCTGCAGACACTCAAAGCGTGTTTACAGAGAGTTTCCCACATCAAATATACTAAAAATTTAATTGACCTCACCTGTGCAGAGATGTCAGGGAAAACAAGAGCCACAGGTTGGGAAATAACATCTCCATCTGTGTGGATGCTACAGGGGCAGGGCCAGCCCTGGGTACCACCCCCTGTGTTCCACCACCTCACCTGCCTCAGGTGCTGCTGCCCCACACCCTGCCCAGCACTGGTGATCCCTGCAGAGCCAGGGGGGTCCCTGGGGAATGGGACCAGCTCAGGGGGTACATGGAGTGCAGGACATCACAGTGTCAGCCCAGTGTGGCAGAGCTGGCCCTGTGCCCTGCCATGGGGGGAGGGACCTCAAAGCCCATCCAGTGCCACCCCTGGCAGGGGCAGGGACACCTTCCACTGGCCCAGGTTGCTCCAAGCCCTGTCCAACCTGGCCTTGGACACTTCCAGGGATCCAGGGGCAGCCACAGCTTCTCTGGACAACCCTCTCTGGGTATGAACCCAGCAGCTGAAGAGCAGAGCTGTCTCGGAGGCTGGGAATGGAAACAGGGAGATTGGGGTAAAAAAAAAGGAGTGTGTGTTAATGTGAGACTAAATTTCAAATCTGACATCTTTGCTGGGAATGTTCAATTTTCCAGGCTCTCTCTGGGTACACTTGTCATCATTCCACAGTGGCTGGGGAGAAGTCACAGCTCAGCTGGATGAGTTCCAGAGAGGGATTGGTGTTCCAGAGAGGGACTGGTGTCCCTGGGTGTCACAGCCACCACAGCACAGAGCCAGGACACTCCCTGCCCCTCAGTGTGTGACTGGGGACATGCACGGGGCACAGATGCTCCCCAGGCCATCCTGAGCAGGTCTGTGTTCACTGAAACAAGCACAGGCAGTGCCAGGAGCCCGGAGAAAAGGAGGCTTAGGGGGGACCTTCTGGCTCTGCAACCCCCTGACAGGAGGGGGGAGCCGGGGGGGGGTCGGGCTCTGCTCCCAGGGAACAAGGGACAGGAGGAGAGGGAACGGCCTCCAGCTGTGCCAGGGGAGGCTCAGGTTGGATATGGGGACAATTTCTTCCCTCCCAGAGGGGTGCAGCAAGTCTCTGACTCAGGAGAGCTCCCAGAGTGTCCCAAGTGCCCGGGCCCATCCCCAGCTGTGGCCATGGGCTCTGCACAGCCTGTCCAGGGGCTCAGAGCCACCTACACTGACACTGTTTGTGCCTCTGCTTGGTACCAGGTGTGCCCTTTTCTGCCAGGGCTTGTCACCTCCTCAGCTTTTATGGTGTGTTTGTTTTTCACATCAAACTTTCAGCAGAGAGGAAACACAAGTCCAGCATTCTCACCCAAACACTGCTCTGAGGAACTGGGGCAGCTTCCTTACAGATTGGGCCTCTCCATGGATGGAAATTAAAATCACATATGAGAGCGACTGAGACCCCAAACATGAGGGGCCTGGGGCTGAGCCCATCACTGTGACAGCAGAACCAACCAGGACACTCAGAGAAAACCCTGTGGGCAGCAAATGGCAGAAATTTTAATACCAGTGGGGTTTTGGTCTTCTTCCAACCAGCTCCACATAAAAGTGTAAATTGTATTTGCTCTGGGTCCCTGGATACTGTCTCAAACTTAATAAATATCTACTGCCTGCACTTAATCTCTGCTGCCCTGGGAGGGCTGTGGAGGAACAGCCAAACACTGAGATGTGGGGATGGAATGGCTGAGTCCCTGCCCTGTGCTGGGGACAGAGGGCACCTCTGCCAGGGAGGGAAGTGAGGGCAGGGTGTCACCTCTGGGAGGACAGTGAGGGCAGGGTGTCACCTCTGGGAGGACAGTGAGGGCAGGGTGTCACCTCTGGGGGGGACAGTGAGGGCAGGGTGTCACCTCTGGGGGGACAGTGAGGGCAGGGTGTCACCTCTGCCAGGGAGGGACAGTGAGGGCAGGGTGTCACCTCTGGGGGGACAGGAGGGCAGGGTTCCCCTGGGAGGACAGATGGCAGGGTGTCACCTCTGGGGGGACAGTGAGGGCAGGTGTCACCTCTGGGGGGACAGTGGAGGGCAGGGTGTCACCTCTGGGGGGACAGTGAGGGCAGGGTGTCACCTCTGCCAGGGAGGGACAGTGAGGGCAGGGTGTCACCTCTGGGGGGGACAGTGAGGGCAGGGTGTCACCTCTGCCAGGGAGGGACAGTGAGGGCAGGGTGTCACCTCTGGGGGGACAGTGAGGGCAGGGTGTCACCTCTGGGAGGACAGTGAGGGCAGGGTGTCACCTCTGGGGGGACAGTGAGGGCAGGGTGTCACCTCTGGGAGGGACAGTGATGGCAGGGTGTCACCTCTGGGGGGACAGTGAGGGCAGGGTGTCACCTCTGGGGGGGACAGTGAGGGCAGGGTGTCACCTCTGCCAGGGAGGGACAGTGAGGGCAGGGTGTCACCTCTGGGGGGACAGTGAGGGCAGGGTGTCACCTCTGGGAGGGACAGTGAGGGCAGGGTGTCACCTCTGCCAGGGAGGGACAGTGAGGGCAGGGTGTCACCTCTGCCAGGGAGGGACAGTGAGGGCAGGGTGTCACCTCTGGGGGGACAGTGAGGGCAGGGTGTCACCTCTGGGGGGAATGGCACCTGCTGCCCCTCATTTACGGTGGTGTCACAAACACACCTCCAGAATGGGTTGCCAGGGGTGGTGTTTTCCTGTGAGAAAAGAGGGACTGCTGTTCCACTGGCACAGGCTTTACCCTGGAATCTCTAATGGGTTCACTGGACTATGCAATAGCTGTAACACACTGTGGAGAGCCTGGAGCAGATCAGGGAGTGATTTCTGTGACATTCCTGTCACACAGGAATCTTCAGAGTCACTAAAAGTGACATGAAAGAGGGAATTAATTTTTGATTTGGGTGGTATCCCAAAGCTGGGATAATTCACTCCCCCAGAACCTCAGAAAGATGGAATGTTGGGGAGCAGCAATGAAAACATGAATAGCACTTGGAAAGTGAGGGGTGCTCCTCTTCAGGTCAAGAAAAGTCCAAGGACATTCTTGGCTCTGTCCAAAGAAAACAGAAGTGTTCATGTAGGACTGTACTGGTGGGACAAGGGGTAATAGTGGGTTCAAACTGGCAGAGGGGAAGTTTAGGTGAGAGAGATGGAAGAACTCCCGGCTGGGAGGGTGGAGAGGCCCTGGCACAGGTTGCCCAGAGAAGCTGTCAGGGCACTTTCCATCCCTGGAAGTGTTCCAGGCCAGGCTGGACAGGACTTGGAGCAACGTGGGCTGGTGGAAGGTGTCCCTGCCCATGGCAGGAGGTGGGATGGGATGGACTTTGCAGTCCCTTCCTGCCCAAATCATTCCATGAACATGTGGTCCTGTGCTGGTTCCAGAGCAGGCAGAGGCTGCCCTGGGCTGAAGGGGGGTGTGCTCCTCCCTCCCCAGCACTGCCAGTGGCTGGATGTGACACCTGGGGACATGGTACAGCTGGCAAGGTGGGGATCAGTCAAAGGTTGGACTCAATGATCTGGGAGGTCTCTTCCAACCCTAATGACTGTGTGATTCCATGGTTCCATGGACACCCCAGAGCAGACACAGCACAGCAGAGCTGGGCAGGAGCTCAGTGAGGCTGCTCTGCCTTCCTGTATCTGAAATTATCAGCGCTCCCAGATTATGGAATGGAGGGGAGGGATGAGGAGATGATTTCCAGGGGACAGGAACTAACAGCCCATGCTCGTAAGTGCCACTGGGGAGCTGTGCCAGGCTGTGCTCACCTCACCCTGAGCAGACACTCGTGTCCTGTGGCAGGAGCAGGGATGTTCAGGAACTCTGGGAGAACCTGGTGCTGCCCTGAGCAAAGCTGCCTGTCTGCCCTGGGCTGGAAAAGCAGGGATGGAGGGTTCTGGGAGGGCTAATCTGCCTGTAAAACACAGCACTGGGAAGGAGCTGGTCCTGGGCAGGCTGACAGTGCTCACGGAACATTCCAGAGCTGTTCCCGTTTGGGCACTTGGGTCTTGCTGACCCTGAGGATAAATCCCTCAGGTTTGGGGTCACTCAGGATCCAGTCCAAGCCCAGGGCAGCACAGCAGTACCATGCCCCTTCTCCTGACAGAGGGACACGGGGCAATGCTGCAGGAACGTGTTGGGTGCAGGGTGGTCCCCGGGGTGCACTTCAGTAGAGAGACCCAAACCCAGGCAGAGCTGTAAGGGGGAGAGGCTGCTGGGGATTTGGGTCCTGCTGAAATATCCTCCCTGATTCACTCTGAAGTGTTTTGCCTGCAGCTACTCAGAGAAGCACTTTTGTTACGCTGCCTCAGCCAAAGCTGAGCTAAATCACAGCCCGGGCAGAACTGCTGAGGAGGGCCCTGCTGAGGGCAGCTCAGGCCTTCACCTGGGGTGCCCCGGAGAGAGATCCTGATTAGATCCCAGGGCGTTTAAAGGGATTTCTCAGTGCTTAAAATACATCAAATCCCTGCTGGATTCAGCACAAATAGCCCCATTTTGCACAGTTACTCACGGGCACCGTCATGCCCACGTTGTACCAACAGGACTCTGTGCTGTCAGGGGGCACCTCACACAGCAGGGCAGCAGGGCTCAGCTCCCAGGGCCACCCCCAAAATCCCGTGGGCTCCCCGTGCTTGGCAGAGAACTGGCACAAATGGAGGCTCACTGTTATTTTATATCTGTGCATTGGGTTGGGCTGGGAGGGAGTTTTTATGATTGTTGTGATCTTAGGGATGTTATTTAGTGAAGAGTATTACTGGGAAAAACTAGGGGAAAATAAAGTAAAAAAAAAAGTCCCCTGTAGAGGAATGTTACCTGTCTGATGTAACAGCACAGTTTATCACCTTTTCATCCTTTTATTGCCTTTGATCACTTAGTGATGTGATGTGATTCACTCAGGGAAATGATTCCGATCTAACTGTTGTATTTGTCTGGTAAAATCCAGCTATCATCTGAATTACACTTATGAAAACCCTTGTTGGTGCCTCTCCTGGTGGCTGTGGGTGGCAGAGCTCCTTGTGGGGGTCCAGCAGGAGGGATCCCTGCGAGCTCCAAGTGAGAGCAAACGCTGCTTCCTCCCCTGGATGTGCCCGTGTTCCGTGTGGAATTCCAGTCACTCAACCACCATTTTGGGAGGATTTGCTGCTCCCTCAGGCAGCAGGAGAGCTGCTGATGGGGCGGGAGATGCCCCCAGAGGGGGAGCAGCTGCCCTCACACCCCGGTGCAGGTGGAACACAGGCATCACTCCCCGGGAAAGGCTCAGGGGACTCGTGTCATGGCCAAGGGGGTGCAGAGGCCGGTGGGACTGACCTGGGGACAGCAGGGGGGCTCATGGGAATCGTGGCAGCCCCTTCCCTGCTCCCACCCTCCCACCCTCCCAGTGCCAGGGTCCAGCTCCAGGCACGGGGCTCGTCAGCCTGGCTGGAACCGGGAGATCTGCAGGGAAAAAGAGAGGGGAAAAAAGAGTGATTTCTGTCAGTGTAACGTTAATTATTTTCTCTGCTAATTAAAAAGCCCATAATTTATAAATTAGCATTCAGCATCCACAGGCTCCACATTAGTCAGATCAAAACACAACACCCCATTCGAGTACAACGTGAGAGCAAAGCCGTTGTAAGGCTTTGAATCCTCTGGGAGGCTGTGCCACATTCCTGTCAAAGGAACTGCTGAAGGGAAGAGCAGAGGCTCGTTATCATCACAGGGAGATCTCTCTGCCTTTCCCTCTCCTTATCTGCCACATTCCCACTCTCCAGATCTTCCTTTTTATTTTTGCTAAAGTTGGTCACGGAATTCAGCACAATTCACAAATCATTTATCGAGGGTAACTCCATTTCCTGAGCATTCACTGGCCTTCTAAAAACCAGTTCTATCACACTTTGAAAAGCAGGATCTGACTTAAACCACAGGGAAAAGTTTGGAAAGAAGTTTCAGAAGTTCCTTTGACTAAAGGCAGCCTCCAGTGTGTGCCCCTTGTGCCCCCTGAGGCTCTGGTAATGGCAGTGTCACAGACAGCCAGAAATGTATTTAAAATTAAAAGGATTTCCCTGCTATCCAGTCTAAATCTCTCCTCTTGGAGCACAGAAACCAGAGGAATTGGGATTTTTGTCAGTACACAGGATCAAGCTGAAAAGGAGATATTTTAAACTCCTTAATGGTCTTAGATTTTAAGCCCAGTTTTAATCATGCTGCAAACTGCTCTTCACAAAGCATTTATCCTGAAGCCTTACACTTTTCCAGACTTTTCCAGGTTAGTTTGGTGCTCCTTTTGGGTTTTTGGTTGTGGTTTGGTTTTTTTTATTTTTTATGTGTAGTTTTTGATTGTTTGTTTTTAAATTACTGTTTCTTGGTTTGTGTTTGTCAGAGGCCGTGTTTGTTAGCAGCCACAACAAAAGCAAACTGCCCTTCTGGAGCTTATTCCTTTGGCTTTGCAAACAGGCTGGGGGGGGCTTTGGAGCTTTGGGAGGTTGTCTGTCTATGCTTATTCAAAGTCAGTTGTTGCAACCCCCTGTAAGAAATGGAGCCAAGTGGCTTTGTTTTGCTGCCCCTCTGGCTGTACACAAGCAATTACTTGTGTTCTGGACCTTTTCTGCTCACACAAACCTGCTCAAAGTCCTTCTAGGATCTACCACCATTAACCCAGCACAGGAAAAGCTAAACCCACGCTGGGCACTCATCTCGATTCCTCTCTCATTCCCATCACTGCATTGTCAAAATACACCTTCAATAAAGGAGTGTTTGGGCTACCAGGCTGTGCCTCAGCCTCTCCCAGTGGGGAATTTGTGCTCCTCCATCCTTGTCACTTCACACCCCTGTCCCACACCTGCCTGCTTGGGAGCAGGGTGAGCTGGAGCCACATTTTTATGGAGTCTGCCAGCAAATTCCTGGGATAGAGAAGAAATGTCTGAAGGGCTCAGTCAAAATATCCTTTAGTTAACTTACTCTGTGACTTGGTTAACATCCAGTTCGCAGTTCTTATCCAAATTTATTTGCAGAGATGAGTCTGTAAGGAAATCAGTTAAAAAATGAGAAAAGCACTTTTTGTTACACATTCTAAACCACGGAGGGGCCACAGAATCCCAGAATCCCAGGATCCCTGAGGCTGGAAAAGCCCTCCCAGCCCGTGGATCCCCCTGTGCCCGATGCCCACCTTGTCCCCCAGCCCAGAGCACTGAGTGCCACGGCCAGGCCTTCCTGGGACACCTCCAGGGCTGGGCACTCCAAACCTCCCTGGGCAGCCCGTTCCCACACAGCCCTGACCCGACCTGCGAAATCCCTTTCCAGAGCCCTCCTTCCGCACAGTCCATTCCTGCCTTGCTTTGCCTTCCCTCTCCTCTTCCCCGTGTCCCTCCCTGCCGGTTTCCCGGCTCTGGCAGCCGTGCCCAGCCCTGCCCCGGGGCTCTGCTGGAGTCAGCGCTGCCCAAACGCCCTTTTAATTTCCACGCGGCTGAAACGCAATCAAGATAAAAGGTTTAATTTCTCCCATGCATTTGATATCTCGTGGCCATTTAAGGGCCTTGATCAGCCGGCTGGGTCGGTGCCAAGCGCGACTCACTTGGCTGCTGCTCAGACAGAGCTTAAAGAAGCACAGGGCATTAGTGGCTAATGGGGATGCAGCCATAAATCCTCAAATAAAAAGCACAAAGGGGAGCAGGGAAACAGCAGCCCTGGAATACAGAAAGAGAGGAATCTTTTCAGAAGCCATTTGCAAAATCAAGGGGCTTTTGTCTTCTGTGCTGCTTTAGAAATAAAACGGACAAAGCACCATTTAGGCTTCCAAATATTTGTGAATGAGTCTTCTAGACAAGATAAATATTATCGGTATCCATTTTCCCAGCATTAAGGATGTGAATTTCCACAGGAATTGTAGCAAAGGGAGGACACACTCCTGGGAGAGGGAGCATGAGAGAGCTCCAAGCTTGGGCTTGGGATCCAGCCCCTCACCTGCAAAGTGCAGCTGCATTTCACCTGCCAAAGGGCAGGTTTCTGGTTTGGTGTTGTGTGTTTTTACCCAGTGATTGATTGAACTGTGTGATGGAGCTCCGGGGTGAGAAGGTTTGCCCTGCACACCCTCACCCGCAAGGGATTCACTGTCCCTGCCCAGCCACTGCCCTTTGGTGATTTCAGCCTCAGACCCAGAGCTGCTGCTGAATTTTTTGTATTTACATATATATATATGTATATATATAAAGCCCTGGTTAATGTGCTGAAAGCAGAACTCAGGTTCCTGTATCCACGGGCAGACCTGGCTGTGTGTCAGTGTTTTCAGGAGGCTGCTCCCTTGGCTGTGTCACAGCAATCAGCTCAGTGTTTGCTGCAGGTACTTGAGGGAGAGAGATAAAGGTGACAAGGTTCTGGGTCCAAAATGGAAAGGGTGCCTGGAAGAGGATGATCAAAGGCTGGCTCACGTTCTCCAGGGGCTGCTCAGTGGTGTGTTCAGACACTGCCCAGTGCCAAGGCAGCACTTAGGAGGGCACTTAGAGCCATTGCTGAAGTACTCCATCAGGAAAATAGCTGGGACTGGGAACTCTTGCATCCTGGATAGTCTCAGTGTCAGGGTACTTGAATCCTTACCCAGTGGTTGGTAAGAGCACTTAGGGCTGTGACTGGGACTGTGTTAGGAAATATCAGCAATTGTGCTTCCAAAGGCAAAGCAAAACTAAATAAACAAAATACCAACAAAAATCTGGCCTTGTAAACTAGCGAGACATTTTAAAAAAGGGACATCAAAGCATTATGAAAGTCTCTGTGGTGCCAGGAAACATTTCAGAGGAATGAGGAGGACTCGAGGCTCCCGGGGCCACCCTGAGCTCCCCACCAGCCTCAGGAGTCCCTGTGGGGGGAGCTGCTGCCAGAGTGACCCCGAAGGGTGCAGTGAGCTCACCTGAGGCTGGACACCCGTGGGAAGGGGTCTCTCCATCCCTCCAGGCTCCTGCTCCACACACAGGCTGGAGGGCAGGCGATGCACCCCCAGGACAGAGCCCACGGTTCCCTGGCCAGGGCTCCTTGCTGGGCCCTGCTCTCTCTTTGTTCTCCCCTTTTCCCACCCTTGTTCTCCCTTTTATGTGGAGCTGCAGGGCAGAACAGACTCTTCCTTCACTCTCTCCTGGTATGAATAACAACAAGGGGGAAATTTGAACCTGGGCACAAGAACCAATTTGTTGACCTTGATGATCTCAAAGGTCTTTCCCAGCCTTCCCAGTTCTGGGATTCTTGGACTCAGGCTTTGGTAGCACAGCTGCAGCTACAGCAGAGGGGTTGTGCACGTTGCTGCCTCACTCTGCTGCCCAGTTGTGTTGCACAGGGCCAGCTCAGTGTGTTTGCACCCCCTTGCAGGCCCGGGAGGTGCAGGATGTGGGGGCCACACTGCCATGGGGACCTGGTGCCACTGCACCGTCCCTCTGCCCCCCACAGCCCTGCTGGGCAGGAATCAGTGCTGGAATGAAACCAGTTACACAGACTGAGCTTCCCTTGGATCTCTGCCTCACACCAACAGGCTGGAACAGGCGGCCCCAGCTGACCAGGAGTGACCCCAGGAACGAGCTGATGCTCCCCCAGCCGGGAGCTGGTTGGCAGCTCCGCTGGCACTGGAGCAGCAAAGCCAGGCTTAACTCCAGCACTCGGGTTCCTCTGCTTCCTGTGAGCTGGGGAGGCCTTGGGGAAAACTTCCTGGCTGCTTTTACACTTATTGCTAGTTCCCTCTCCAATACTGGACAAGTGGAGAGAACACCACAGATGTTTATGTGCAATTCCAGAGTCTTCTCTTTCCCTCTCAGTCAGACACGTTATGAGGCCATTGACAGGGACATTGTGGCTATCTCCCCATTCCCTGATCCACACAGAGGGGAGAAGATACAAGAGAAAACTTGTTTAAACATTTCCTCCCGAGGAGCCCCAACCAAAGCAGCCCGAGCAGAGCAGGTCTGTGCCTCCCCCTCTGCCCGTGCCCAGCACTGACCACACCAGCCACGGGCACCCCACCCTGCAAAAGCGGCTTCCCTGCAGAGCCCTGCCCAAAGGAGCAGCCACGGGGCACCTTCTGGACACCCTCAGCTGCAGGAAGGCAGTGCCTGCCCAAGGGGCACCTTCCACCAGCCCAGGTGTCTCCAGGCCTCATCCAACTCGGCCTGGAACACTCCCGGGGATGGGGCAGCCACACAGAAAGAAGGGAAGGAGGAAGAAAGGCTGATCTGTGCTCTGTCACAGAGTCTCGAAATGGCTTTAGTGGCGTTTGGGCAATAACAGAGACACAAACACTGAGTTTCACTGACAAAATCAAGTAAGGAATACATAATTTCCCATTGATAGGGAATAAAAGAAGACCATATTAAGCCATAAAGAGTCCCAAACTTCCATTTACTTTGAAAATTTTATTTTTTTTTAAAGTAGATTATTGGCAGTCAGGCCCCTCCTGTAACAGATTCAATCCTCAGTAAACATTCAAGTTACATTCAGCAGTTTCATCTGTGCCCATGGTCTTTGGAAAGGGGATCTGCTGCTTTGGCTGTGTGCTGATAACACAATTAAAATGAGATTTTAGCACATCTGACTATTGCAGCATGGCCACAGTAAATAAAGTTTAGATGATCCTTCGGTGGTTTGCTTTATTATAAATATAAAAATATGGATGTCAATGCAGGGAATTCACGCAAATGCTGGTTGTTAAAGGCAGCTCAGGGAATCTGCAAATCTGGGCTGTAGTAAAACATTACTGTTGGAGAATAAACATAACTAGAAGTTTGATGGAAAGATGACAAAGTGTTCTGTTTTCACAGAGGAGCTGTTACTAATACAAATACCACTGCAGTCCCTCCTCAGTGCTCCCACTGCACCTCATCTGGCAACTGAGTCAAACTGCTGGGAACCCTGCACAGACCAGGGCTTTGGCTACGAGGCAAAATTCCTTCTTGGAAAGGTTGTCCAGCCCTGGCACAGCTGCCCAGGGCAGGGGTGATTCCCATCCCTGGAGGGATTTAACAGCCCTGTGGATGTGGCACTTGGGGACACGGGGCAGTGGTGGCCTTGGCAGTGCTGGGGATGGTTGGACTGGATGGTCTCAGAGGGCTTTACAAACCTAAACAAGTCTGTGATTCAAAGCAAACCCAATAGAAATTACTATGAAAAGTATCTTTACAAATGAAGTGTCTTGATTTTTCCATCTCTTTTGGTCCAAAATTTGGTTATATCAGAGCAAGTTGAAGGTTGGACTTGACGGTCTTGGACTTTTCCAGCCTCAATGATCCTGTGATTCCAAGTCAATGGCTTGCAAAAAAATCTATGAGGAATATCTGAACGTTTCAGCAAGGTCTTGGAAAAGAGAACATATCACTGGTTGATATAATTCATCTGAAGTCTTTGACCAATCCCCCATAAAACTGCTGAAAGAAAATGGATTTGGGGGGGAAAGCAAACCCTGGCTGGTCTCTGAGGGCAGGTTCAGTGGCAGCCCCAGTCTGAGGGCCGTGGTGATGCTGGAGGCTGCTGGGCAGACTGGGAGCACCTGAAAGCAGGGCAGGACTGTGAGGAGAGGGGGAGGAAAAGAGGCAGAAGCAGATTTGGAAAAGTAGCAAAGCTGCTTATTGAGGAAAAGTCAGAGATGAGCAGAGAGGGTTTCAAAGAGAAAAGAGGCAACAAGAAACCCAGTCAATTAACCAGAAATCCTGATAATGGCAGGGCCAGAGCAGCACTCAGTGACCAGAAGCTTTTAAGCCTTTCTCACACACCCCCCGAAGCTCTCCAAATAACACACTCTCTCAGGCGAGGCCGAAAGGTTTGCTAGGCTGGGATTATCCGTGTTTGCCCATTGCCATGGTTACCTGGCGAGGGCACTTCCCGCAGGAGGTGGGTTAGGGGAGCATTGTCCGGTCCGGAGGAGCCGGACCAGCTTTCCAGGGCTGCCTTCCCGTGGCGTTTTCCCTCTGCTTTGGGAATAAACGGCTCCCGGTCCGTGTCGGGGTGCAGAACTCCCTTGTGAGAGCAGCGTGGCCGTGCTGCTCTCACACCTCCCCTGGCAGTGTCAGCCTCCAGCAGACACTGATCCCCCCCAGCTGCTGCAGGCACTTCATCCCAGGGCCCGGAGTGCAGGAGGGGCAAAGTGGCAGAGCAGCACACCAGCAGCAGCACAAACCAACTAAATGCCGAGCTTAAAAATACTGAACTGCCTCAAAACACTCAAGTTGCTCAGGATTCCCAAACGTGTGTTTGGCTGGAGAAAGGCAGCTCTCCAAATCTGACCATGCAGAAAATGGGCAATCCGGTGCTTCCCTGGGCTTTGTCACTGTTACAATTACTGTGTTATTTTGCACTTACATGGATATTTACATGTGATTTCCAGCCGTTCTGGCTGTAGGTGATCCCTGTTCCCCTCCTCGGGGACGGTGACCCCTCCATGCCAATGGCACGTGTGAAAACAAACCTGTGGGACCAGAAGAACTTGGCTGAGCTGGAGTTGGACACTGGCACAAGCAGGCCCATGTGCCCTGGCCCTGCTCCCACAGGAACCTTCTGCTCCTCAAGCTGCTGCTCCTCCCAGACACAAACATGGAACAGCAATGAAAAAATAATAAAATCCAGGGTGTCCTCCCACCACATCTATATTTAGCTGCTGGCAATGCTGTGGTCTAATATGTCCTGACATCCACTCTCTTCTCTTGGAACACCCTTTGGGACAGAGGGAAGTTGTACTCCTTGCCAGGAATAGACCAAGGTCAAGAGAAGAGCTGGAGACATCCCTGCTGTCCTTTGCCACCCAGATTTGGCCACCAACAGTGTAAAACAAACCCTGTTTTGGTCCCATTCCTTTCCTCCCCTGAAGCTCTGCTGCTCATTCCCGTGGAGAGGTGTGGATGATGTTGGACTTCTGGGGGGATGTGACCAGTGAGGCTGCTCTGCAGAGCACTTCTGAAAGCTTCAAAGAATGGCTTCTTCACTCACTTGTATTTTCTTCACTTTTCTTCTTGCTCCCCGAGCTCTGCTCTTCCTCCCAGGGCTCCTGTGTGAAAATCCAGGGAAGGCTCTGCTGGTGGATCTGCTGCACAGTGACAAACCTGAGTCACGTTCCAGCTGTCAGATGCTGTTTTGCCTTTCCCAGCCAGGGAAAAGGCTGGGCCAGTAAGTGGATTTGCCTCCTTTGATGACTTGCCACGATGCTCCAGTAATGCCACGGTCTTTTTCTGCTCTTTTACATATTGAGCCCTGCAGATTTGTGCTGTCAGGCACTTCATTCAGCTCCAAATTATTCTTTTCTGGTTCTTTCCTGTAACTTCCCAATTTTTCAGTTTCATTAACAAAGGGAGGTGTATGCCTCGGGCATGGCACTGATCCCTCCGGTGCCACACAGCTCTGCTGAGACTCACTGCCTGCTCAGCCAGTGGGCACTTCCCACTTTAGCTGCAGTTTTTCCCAAGATTCATAGGAACTTTCCCATGGGCAGGGGCACCTTCCACTAGCCCAGGTTGTTCCAAGCCCCATCCAACCTGGCCTTGGACACTTCCAGGAATCCAGGGGCAGCCACAGCTTCTCTGGGCAACCTGGGCCAGGGCCTCCCCACCCTCCCAGCCAGGAATTCCTTCCAATATCCCATCTAACACTGTTTTTTTTTCAGTTTAATCCACGTGTTTCAGAACACCTCCCTCATACCTGGTTTTAGTGACACTGGTGGCACAAGCACCAGGAATACACAGGCTGTTGTGCATGTCACCTCTGATGCCTCTTCCATGGAGGAGTGGCAGGATCTGTTGTTCCCAAGGCTCTGGCAAGAGTCCATAACCAACAACCTCCCACCCAGGCAAAAGCTGCCTCTTGGCTCTGGCTCCACAGCCTGGGAGTGCTGGGGCAGAAGCTGGTTCATGGAACCACAGAATAGAATCCCAGGATCCCTGAGGCTGGAAAAGCCCTCCCAGCCCATGGATCCCCCCTGTGCCCGATGCCCACCTTGTCCC
>NW_024104974.1:0-45046 GCF_003945595.2 Pipra filicauda | reverse complement strand
GAGGGTCTGCAGGAGGGTCTGCAGGGGGATCTGCAGGAGGGTCTGCAGGAGGGTCTGCAGGGGGATCTGCAGGAGGGTCTGCAGGGGGATCTGCAGGAGGGTCTGCAGGGGAATCTGCAGGAGGGTCTGCAGGAGGGTCTGCAGGAGGGTCTGCAGGAGGGTCTGCAGGGGGATCTGCAGGAGGGTCTGCAGGAGGGTCTGCAGGGGGATCTGCAGGAGGGTCTGCAGGGGGATCTGCAGGAGGGTCTGCAGGGGGATCTGCAGGAGGGTCTGCAGGAGGGTCTGCAGGAGGGTCTGCAGGGGGATCTGCAGGAGCACCATCCCCAGCTCCAGATGACTCTCCACACCAGGGTGGGGCTGACGGGGTCTTCAGGGGTAAAAGGGAGGTTTTCAGTCTGCTTGTGATAAATACTCGAGTAACAAATCAAAAGGAGGGGAGAGAGAAGGGGAGGGGAGGGAGGAGAGGGAGAGGAGAGTAATTTGTGAAAGCAGAGGAAAGGGCTGACAAGCTGACAGAGTGTCTAGAGAGTGGCCAAGCTGCATCAGTGACACCTTCATTCCTGAACTACCAACTCACACCACATCCAACCCTAACCAAGGGTTAAATTGCCCATCTCAGCAAAATTCCAGAGCAGCCCGTTGCCATTTGCCAGAGCTTTTGAAAAAATCCCCGAGGTAAAGGCCTGAGGAGTGTGAGGGGGGCAGTGCTGACACGCAGAGCTCCCCGAGCTGCTGCTCCCCGAGCTGCTGCTCCCTGAGCTGCTGCTCCCCGAGCTGCTGCTCCCCTGCCCCCTGCCCAGGGCGGGTGACAGGGGCCTTTCCAGGAGCCACGGGCAGGTGACAGGAGAGCCCTTCATGTGACCTTCAAATGAACAATCTGAAAGCAAGGAGCTGGGAAGGAGGAGCCGGGGAAGGTGTGCTCAGTGGGGCTCCCTCAGCACACCTCTGCCCATGGAGCTGGGAGAAGTTTCCCACAGCCAGGGGGGCATTTAGGGTCCGGATTCACAGAGAAGCTCAGGTGGTTGCTGGCACCAGGTGATATAAATAACTCAGCACCTGGTCACTGAGGGCCCCGAGTGCAGGTTCGTGGGGAAGTAGATTTTCCACGCTTAAGAACAGTGTGGAAAAGATTCAATTAAGCAATTTCTGGGAAGTCCTTGGAATGTCTGTTTCTGGGCAGTTGAGTCAATTATCAGCCAAAGAGAAAATTATTTCCCTCTGATGAAAGCTGAAGGAAATAGATCCTGTGTCAGGCTGTTTGTACAACACATTTTCATTCCAGAGCGCATTACTGCACATTTGAGTTATCTGTGTCTGTGTGTAAAACTGCACATCCTGCTCATTATACTCATTAAAAATTAGGTATTGAAAGTTAAAAAAAACAGAGATCACTCACGTGGCATGAAAATATGCAAACAAATACACATCAAAGTTATTGATTCAAAAACGAGAGCACAGCAATGAGAGGCAGAAAGATCAGAATGTGCCTCGTTATCCTGAGCAGGGTGGGAGCTTCAGAAAATAATAACCCATCGTGATGTGAAATCGTACAGAGCAGAGCAGAGCACACAGAGCTGGATTTCTAATCATTCAGCTGTCACTGAAGAGAAATAAATACAGCTCAGTTAGACTTCATACCCAATTACTTGCTTAGAGACTCTTTCCTGTCTGGTCAAGAGAAACCACAGGTAATAAATCTGAATTATTAAAGAGTTCTTAATTTGGCAGTTGCACAACAACGGCACAGACTGATGATTATGGTGATATCAGAGCAGATTTTGGGGAGAAATGCCTGGCTGAGAGGGTGGGGAGGCCCTGGCACAGGCTGCCCAGAGAAGCTGTGGCTGCCCCTGGATCCCTGGAAGTGTCCAAGGCCAGGTTGGACTGGGCTTGGAGCAACCTGGGCTAGTGGGAGGTGTTCCTGCCCATGGCAGGGGTGGAATGGGATGGTCTGGCAAATCCCTTCCAACCCAAACCATCCTGAGATTCCACACTGCTCACAGTGCACAAAAGTGTCAGTGACTGGGAGGAGAAAATTCACCCCAACATTTTGCTGCTTGCAAAGATGATACTTTCCTCATTTATTTTGAAAACTTTGCAGTGTGGTGACCTGCTTACAGAGACCCTTGAACTGTGGCCTGTCCCTTTGGAACGTGGCCCTCCCCAAAGGAGTCACAGGTAACTTCCAAACTGTTGGGATTTCAAGAGCTGTCTGAGCAGTCACTGAGGTGGTGGCAGACACTCCCTCACTGTTCAGCCTGGCTTAGGTATGAAAATGGAATTTTAAGCCTGTGCTTTGAAACCCTCCTGACCTGCAAGGGGTGGAGATGGAGGGTGGGGCTGCTGGTTTTGTAGAACCAGAGCCGGGGCATTCTGAAGCTGAGCCGTGTGGAATTGTGGCTGTCCCGGGCAATACCTCCCCCTGCCTGGGCTGCAGGATCTTCCCGGGGAGGGGGAACAGTCAGGCAGTGCCAGAGCAGGAATGCAAACGGCAGCAGGGAGGAGAAGCAGAAACCAAGGGGAGTGAGAGAAGGAGCTGGGGAGCACCGAGGGCAGGGGGTGTGATGGGCACTGAGCTCCAGGCACGGCTGGGGCTCCCTGGGGCACTGGGGCAGCAGCATCTGCTGCTCCCCACGTGGGGTGGGCAGTGACACCCACCCCCAGCCGGTCCCTGCCCTGCCAAAGACCTTTTCATTGCCTTTTTCTTTCTTCTCCTCCCACAGCTGCAGCCTGTGCTGACCCCTCAGCTGCTGAGGCCCCTGGCAGGCACAGGGAGTCACTCTCAGCTGCTCAGCACTGGGCTGGATGAGGCCCAAGGCACCCCCTGTGACTGGGCTGGGCATTAAAATGCTGCAGGTGAGTTCCTGGAGCTGATAAAACACCTCCTGTACAGCACTTGGCACAACGCAGCTCTCACTCCTCTTGTCCCCTTTTGATTGTGATTAAAATGCAGTTATACTGAAATATTCTTATTACTTTTGTGAGCCTTGAGTATTCTTCCTTTATAATTGCTCAGCAGGTAAAATCTTAACTGCCTCTTTAGAGGAGGAGGCTGAATATATGTGATTTGGGGGGAATTGGAGGCAGAAATGTGGCAGTGGGTGGTCAGATGAATCACCACAGGATCACTATAGAATGGGTTGGGCTGGGCTGGGCTAAAGCCCATCCAGTGCCACCCCCTGCCATGGGCAGGGACACCTTCCACCAGCCCAGGTTGCTCCAGGCTGATCCACCTCAAACAGCTGCCCAAGGCATCAGTGTGCAGCACAGGATTCCAACAGTGCAGCCACAGGTGTGGGATCCCAATGGGAATATCACACCAAATTGCCAGGATTGAGACTTATCAACATTTATAAAGATTCTCTCATTCAAGGAACTTATCATCACATTTTCTGCTCTCTGGGCTGGTAATGGATCTTCCACAGCTAATCCCTGAAGGATGGCACTTTTTAAATATGATTTCTATTGAAAGGAATACATCCATCCCAGGAATAACCATTCCCAGGAAAAACCACCCTATGAGACAGGGAAGTGTGCAGAGCTCCAGCCCCAGGGGCTGGGGAGGGGTCAGTGTGCCTGGAAGAGGGACATCAGGGAGAGCTCTGGCACAGCCCCTGGGGTGGGACTGAGGGGCCTGGGGGGGCATTTGATGTTTATCCATGTCCCTCTTGTATCAGGCACTTGTTTGATTATCAGTACATTGCCTGAGCTCAGAGTCTGTCCTTTGCCAGGCCCCTCTGTGTCTGAACCCCTCCCAAGCCCACGGACACAGCCAAGGCCACAGTGAGCACCAGGAATCTCTGCTGCACCTCCCGTTTTGGTGACACATCCATTGCCATTGCCATGGCAAAGTGCTGAGGGTCACAGAGTCAGCAGGGTTGGGAGGGACCTTCCAGCTCCTGCAACCCAGCCACCAGCCAGCCCCACCACAGCCACCCCTGGGCTGGATCCCCACGTGGCACACGGCCCAGAATTCCTCCTTTTTCCTTGGTCTGGTTCTGGCTCACAGGGACAAGGCGCATCTGTGCTGTGGACACCACTGTGGTAGGTCAAAGATCAAATAACAGGGAAAGGATCAGTTGATAAGGTGCCCATGAAGCGGCACCCTGCTGGTCTCATTCCCCCCTTCTTCCCTCTTTTGCTCCTTCAAGCTGGTTTCCCAGCCACGCTTTCAAACACAGCACCTGGAGCCAGGAGTGACCTGTTTTCCTGGGTACCGGCAGATCCCCAGCTCAGAGGCTGCAGGAGGGAGGGTGGAAGAGCCCTCAGCCGTGGGGTTTTGTGCTGGAAGCCACAGCTGCACTGCAGCCAGAGCAGATCCAAACTGGGATTGGAGCCTCCCGCCTGCCCCAGCCCCTCTGCCCCACCCACGGTGGGGGGCTTGTGCCAGGGGGCTCTGGGGTGACCCTCCCCAGGGTGTGACCCGAGTCTGGGCCCATCTCCAGGTCTCTGGGCCGAGCTGGGTTTGTCAGAGCCAGCAGGAGGAGGGACAGGGGGCAGAAACTCCAGGCAGGGGCAGTCCTGCCATGGATTAGTATAAATTGGCTGGAAAACCCAGCCCTGGGAGCTGGGGCTCGTCTGGGCTGAGCCCGTGAGCCCCAGGATCCTGGGTCCTGCTCTGCAGGTGCTTCCATGCAGGCCCTGTGCCCTCCCCAGGTGGGATGGAGGATGGATGGTGCCTGCTCATGCTGGGCAGGGTTTCACACTTGTCAGGATTCAGTCCCCGAGTCTGCAGCCCTGGAAGCTTTTCTGGCGTCATTCCAGTCAATCCCTGCTGCAGCTGCACAGAGCTCCTGACAGCCCGAGAGAGGAGCAGAACTGCAGCCACGACCAGCAAAGCCCTGGAAAAACTCGGAACGGATCCAGCTCAGCCCCTGGTGTGAGTGGAACACCGGGAGAGAGCTGAAAACCACCGGGGCCAAATGAACCCTTGGAGTTGCAAAGGGACAATTGGTTCCCTGCAGTGCCATCAGCAAGCCCCCACCCAGCACCCCCAGCCCCTCGGTGCCCAGGAGGGTGCCCCCCACAGCCAGGGCTCCCCTGGGTGCTCGGGGTCAAACAGCAGAGGAAAAAACCCTCCCTCAGGGCTCAGAACCCTCCCCAAGCCCTGATGGGACTCACAGGGCCTTGCTGGAGGGGGGGCACAGCACTATCCCATGGCACTATTGCATGGAATTATCCATTGGCACTATTCCACAGCACTGTCCCACAGCACTATCCCATAACACTATCCCACAGCATTATCCCACAGCACTATCCCATAACACTATCCCACAGCACTATCCCACAGCACTATCCCATAACACTATCCCATAACACTATCCCATAACACTATCCCATAACACTATCCCACAGCACTATCCCATAACACTATCCCATAACACTATCCCATAACACTATCCCACAGCACTATCCCACAGCACTATCCCCCGGCAGGATCCTGCAGCACTGCTGCTGTTCTCTGGCTGCTGAGCTGCTGTTCTGTGCTGCCAGAGACACGGAGCAGGTTTGGGATGCCTGGAGCGTTGTCCCCCCGGGATCAGGGATGCAGCCCCGGATCCAGCCGATGCAGCCCCGGATCCAGCCGTGGCTCTGCAGCCGCAGCACGGGCAGTGCCAGGAGTTGGTGTCTGAGGAGAAAGGCAGGGCAGCCCTGCCTGCCCTCACACACAGCTGGCAGGATGTGTCCCTTCACGGGAGGGCAACGCTCACACCTTCCCAACTGCCTTTTGAAGGAGTTATTTGCACTTTAGAGGACTTTTGGGGAGTTTTTCTCCCCCTCGGAGAGCTGCAGGGCAGCCCCCGGCTATGCCCAGTGCTGGGGCTGCTCTGGCACTGCTGGAACTTCCCAGGTCTGTGAGAGATCCGAGAGCAGGCACTGCTGGCAGCAGGAGCCAGGCACAGAAGGACACGGGGAGAGCAATCACGGGATTACAGGCTGGTTTGGGTGCACGGGGATCTCTAAGGTCTCTTTTCCCCCAAAGCACTCTGTAATTCCATGGTTCAAAAGCAAGAATTATGGAAAACTCTCCGATGCTTCCCGTAAATTCACGGCACAAGTACCCGTGGTTTGTGCTCCCTCCCTGAGGCAGGGACACAGACACGGGCTGAGGGAAGGCAGCACTCCCCTCCCGGGGGCATCGCCCTCCTCCAGCCCGTGGGGAGCCCGGGGCTGGGAAAAGGCTTTCTACGGAATTGCCCGGGAGCCTGAGGGGTGTTGGGACACATTTACGAGGTTCCCCACAGAACCAAGGAGCCCACAGACAGCTGGAGGGTACGCACTTCACTTTGTGGTTCGAAATCCAGAAAATAAGAGGGACACAGTGGCAGTGCTTCCTGAGAACAGGCATCGTCTGCTCCGGAGAGGAAACCGCTCGGCCACGGCCGCCTGCCTGGCACCGGGGGGGACCGCCTGGCACCGGGGGGACTGCCTGGCACCGGGGGGACTACCTGGCACCGGGGGGACTGCCTGGCACCGGGGGGGACCGCCTGGCACCGGGGGGGACTGCCTGGCACCGGGGGGGACCGCCTGGCACCGGGGGGGACTGCCTGGCACCGGGGGTACTGCCGTCCTTCACACCCTCAGCCTGGGGGTGGGCACGGCAGACACTCGTGGAGACTCCACCGAACATAAACACAATAATTTTTCTTATTATTGACTTCCAGTCAGGATTTTGCTGTGGTTCTGATGTTTTGAACTCCTGTGGCCTCCACAGTCCTGCCCCAGGGACACCCCAGTCCTGCTGTCCCTGTGTCCTGGGGGATGAGCTGGAGTAACCTCGGGGGGCTCAGCCTGGGGAAAAGGAGGCTCAGGGACCTTCTGGCTCTGCAACCCCCTGACAGGAGGGGGGAGCCGGGGGGGTCGGGCTCTGCTGCCAGGGAACAAGGGACAGGAGGAGAGGGAACAGCCTCCAGCTGTGCCAGGGGAGGCTCAGGTTGGATATTGGGAACAATTCCCTCCTGGAAGGGGCTGTCCAGCCCTGGCACAGCTGCCCAGGACAGTGGTGAGTCCCCATCCCTGGAGGGATTTCCAAGCCCTGTGGATGTGGCACTTGGGGACAGGGGTCAGTGCCTTGGCCCCAAGAGCCTGAGCATCCCCCAGGCTCTGGGGGGGTTCCAACTTTGCTCAGGGCAGTGTCTCTGGGGGTGGCACTGCCTGCTCCCTGTCCCCAGGGTGTTTTCCCTTCTCACCAGGCCACGTGAGCAGCATGAGCTGACTTTGATTCTGCAGCACTTGACACACCATTGAGACAAGCAGGACACTTTGGAGGATGGTCCTTCTGTGGCCAGAGGGGAGCAGAGGTGGGTGACAGCTCCAGCAGAACTCCCATGGGCTCCCAGGCTGGCAAACAGGTCCCTGCTCTCAGGGCTCTGGAGCTCCCAGTGGGTGAGTGCTGATCTCACACAGAATGGGATATTTATTCAGATCCATGCACAATAAAGCATTTATGGGCCTCTAAAAGAAGCTAAATTGTCTCAAGACAAGGTAAACCTTTGATGTTTAATAACCTGTATTATAATAAGTATCTGCTTGGAAAAATAAGGCAGGCAAATGGAAACCTCTCAAGCAGAGTAATCATTCACCTGCTGCAAATTGGTTTGCAGGACATTTTAACACATCACCCCATTATTGCAGGTACTGACCAGCACACTCAGCACTCTGGGAAGGTACTGCTGGCCCTGCCAGGCCTCTGCAGCAGCAGCAGGAGGTTTTAAAGCAGACAGAGGGATCCCTTTTCTCAGGACATCAGGCCAGGAATGTGTCCTGAAGCCTGTGGGGATGGACACAGAGGCAGAGAACACAAACCATGGAGATGGGGCCGTGCACAGGGAGGCAAAGCCAGGCAGGTCCTCTCCTGTCCCCTGCCCAAGGGAGCAGCTGCTGTGTCACAACGTGGATCTTTGCTCCATAAAATACCTCTTTTGCAGATGCTGGAAAGCAAAGGGGTCAGTGGCTCCTGCCTGGGGGAGCTGGAACAGGATCCCTGGGGAGGGGCTCGAGGGCCCAGCTCTGTCCATGCTGAAGAAACACTTGGACAAGGTCCTTAACAAGGTGCTTGAACTTTTGGTCAGCCCTGACATGGCCATGCAGTTGGGCCAGATGATCACTGTAGGTCCCTTCCAGCTCAAATACTCCATCCTAAAAGAGAAAGAAGGAACAACCAACTGTAAATAATGGGACTTTTTAAAGGGTATGTGCTGTAAGCGACTGCTGTCCTGGTGTTGTCTCCAGGAGGGAAGCAGAGTCCTCACAGAATATTCTGGTGCCTTGGATAAACCCCAGAAGCTCCAAAACTTCTTGCAAGTGGAGGAAGCCAAGGAGAAAAACCACAGGTGAGAGGGAAGTCCAAAGAGCTGGGGGTGAGTGAGGAAACACTGAACAAATTGTCCCAGAAACAAACCAGGGAGGGAACAACCCAGAGCAGGGGGAACAATCCTAAAGGAGAGACTGAGGAAAATCAAGAGGCTCCCGTGTGACAATAGGTAAAATGCAAAAAAATCAGTGTATCCCAAACACACTGCTGGCAAACCCAGGAACAGCACAGTTCTGGAGGGCAGGGAATGAAAAGAGGGAATTCCTGAGGAGCCTGGAAACAATCCCCTGGCAGTACTGGTTTGGAGGGGGTTGTCCTTGTTCTGTATTATCATATGCTTCTTATCCTCTACTAGCACGTGCTCCTGTGCAGTAGCTGAGCCCTGTGCAGAGCCCCTGTTCCATCTGCTCTGCTCTGCTTGGCATCTTGCTGTCCAATTCCTTGCATAATCCAATTAAAATGGATGGATTGTTTGGAAATGTATAAGGAAGGCTAATTAGCTTATTCTATCCATGTAAATAAAATGTCTCACTGCACAGCTTCAGTGGCAGTGGAGAAGGGAAACACTTGAAAATGTAAAAAAAAAAAAAGAACACAAAAACCCCAAAACACAAATTAGGAGAAAATTTGCTTTCTGTCAATCACATTTTCCTGTAATACAGTGAACTGAAGTTTGTCATATTTAGGACAATTTTCTCCCTTTCATGCTGTCACATCACTGTCTCAGCACAGTTGTTCCTGGCTCGGGATGGAAGCTTTGGGGATGCTCCCAGCCAGGTGTGCCAGCCTGTTTCCTGGTGGGAAGGTCCAGGTACAGCTGAACACCTGGGTTGTGGAAAAGGGTTTTTCCATCCAACATGCGTGTTCTGGGATGAAGACAACAGGATTTTATGGAATAGAACGTTTTCCATGCATAAGGCAAAATAAAACCCCGTAGTACAAACTGCTGGGTGATAAGTAAAGTTTGGGTTTGGGGTGGTTTTGTTGGTGGTGGTTTTATGTTGTTCTTTTCGGGGGGTTTTTGTGTGTTTTTTTCTTCTGTTAAGCAAACCTACATGTAAATGTTTAAAATGCCTACAGTCTGATCAAATTGATCAGTGTCTGTATAAAGCTGATGTCCATCCCTATAATTACAGACACACAGTGACCCGCCGTAGGCCCAAGGTGCTTCCCCCCTGGAGCAGTGGCTGGAGCTGCCCCAGGGCACGTCCCTGCCCGCAGGGAAGGTGACTTGGGCTATATATAATTGAGTTTTATATATTGATATAATGATAGATGTATCAGTGACCTGCAGTAGGTCCAAGGTGCTGCCCTCTCAGCTGTGTCCCTGCCTGCAGCTCCGGGATAAGGGCTGGAAATCCCTCCATTTCCATGACTCCCAGCAGGGGTTTGCACCCTCGGGGCTGCAGGGGGAGGGTGAGGGGTGAGTTCAACCTGTCCTGGCTCCCACCCAGCCCTGGGCCCGGCCAACACCTCCTCCCTCATCCCTGACAAGCAGCTCCTGCTGCTCCCCCTGCCCTTCCCGAGTCAGGCCCACGTTCCCATGGCTGTGCCAGAGCCTCCCCAGGCTCCTCCAGCGGCGTTTCCAGGGATGCACCGGCAGTGACTGAGCAGCTCCTGGGGCCAGAGTTATCTTTGCTGCTTGATTTCAAACTGTCCTTTAACTCTCACACCCAGGCACTGAAAAATGATATACAATAATACATGTAACATATGTTTTAGACTGAATATGCAGGACAGGGAGGGTGGGAGGCCCTGGCACAGGTTGCCCAGAGAAGCTGTGGCTGCCCCTGGATCCCTGGGAGTGTCCAAGGCTGGGTTGGAGCAACCTGGGCCGGTGGAAGGTGTCCCTGCCCATGGCAGGGGGTGGCACTGGGTGGACTTTGAGGTTCCTTCCCACCCCAACCATTCTGGGACTCTAAGGAACATCCTACAGGTGCCTCACCGCCCTCACAGGCAAGACTTTCTTCCTGATATCTAATCCAAACCTGCTCTCTTTCATTTTCAGTTTAAAAATAATTCAGTTTTTTTCCCATTTTACCTTT
The DNA here is from genome assembly GCF_003945595.2 of Pipra filicauda. NCBI lineage: Eukaryota > Metazoa > Chordata > Aves > Passeriformes > Pipridae > Pipra > Pipra filicauda. The sequence goes on along the minus strand of NW_024104974.1, from coordinate 34,687 downwards.
CAACACGAAATTAAGCTTTCTGCACCCAGAAAGCAATAAACCCACAGCTGGCAGAGGAAAATCCTCCTGTGCAAGATACAGGGGAAGCAAAATTGGATTTTGCAGAAGCCCCTGTGGGACAATCTGGGCAGGGAGAGCCTGTGGGGCTGGTCCCCACTGTCAGTCCCCAGAAGTCCTAAATAAATAACTAAACAAACAAACAAACACTGGTCCCACTGGGAGCTTGGCCCTGGCTCTGAGTGGGTTCCTGGCTGGTGGGGTTTGTTCTGGGATGGTGACCCTGGAGGTGTGAGGGTCTCCTGGTGCTGAGCCAAGGCAACCCCAACCTCCCCACAGGGATATTCCTGTGGGACCCCGTCCCAGTGGGATCCCACCCCGGTGGGACCCCATCCCAGTGGGACCCCATCCCAGTGGGACCTCATCCCAGTGGGATCCCACCCCTGTGGGACCCCATCCCTGTGGGATTCCATCCCTGTGGGACTCCATCCCTGTGGGATTCCACCCCTGTGGGACCCCATCCCAGTGGGACCTCATCCCAGAGGACCCCATCCCTGTGGGACCCCATCCCAGTGGGACCCCATCCCAGTGGGACCCCATCTCTATGGGACCCCACCCCTGTGGGACCCCACCCCTGTGGGACCTCATCCCAGAGGACCCCATCCCTGTGGGACCCCATCCCAGTGGGATCCCATCCCTGTGGTACCTCATCCCTGTGGGATCCCATCCCTGTGGGATTCCATCCCAGTGGGACCCCACCCCTGTGGGACCCCATCCCAGTGGGACCCCATCCCAGTGGGATCCCATCCCTGTGGGATTCCATCCCAGTGGGACCCCATCCCAGTGGGACCCCATCCCAGTGGGATCCCACCCCTGTGGGACCCCCTCCCAGTGGGATCCCCCCCTGTGGCCTCCCAGCCGTGCTCATGCTCCGGTGTGGCCTCAGCCCCGGAGCCCCCCAGTTTATTCCCCACATCCTCGGTGCTCTGTGGTGTCACAGCCCAGCCCGGGCACCAGCAAACAGCTGAAAGCAAATGTTTACAATCACACAGGGAAAAAAGGAGCATTTGCAGCTTCCCAGGATCTGCTGCTCTTTCCTTGCCCTGCCACTTTCTGTCAGGAAGAAAACAAGCACGAAAACAAAGGAAACCAATACCTTGAAAATATTTTCATTTCCAAGAGTTTGTTATGGCAACTTTCACTTCACAGGAAACTGAATTGTAGCAGTGTAGCGAGTTACAGTCAAAATAAACCAACCCTTGAAAATATTTTCATTTCCAGGAAGGTTTGCTTGGGCAACTTTTGCTTTGCAATTTACCGAATTGTTACAGTGTAGAGAGTTACGGTCATTCAGTGAAATTGCAACTCCAAGGTGAGCTCAGCCCTTCTTGCAGCATTTCCAAGACAAACAGCACTGCCCGTGTGAGAAAGCCCCAATCACCTCAAATGTACATTTGTAGCGCCTAACTTTCAGATTGTCGTGTAGGAAATCGCAGTTACGAGTCCTGAGGGAAATAGAAATACAAAAATAATTAGGAAAAAAAAGCAGAAATAATTGATATCCAGCCTCACTTGCCCTGAACTTGAGCTGGGACAATCAGGACAAGGATTAGCTGTGCCACTCAGCAAGGCAGAGCTTTAAACACGGGGCCAGAGGATTTGGGGTCACTGGGCATCCCAGGGCCAGTGCACCTTGGGCATGTCCCTCTGTCATGGGAAAGCCCTCTGAGCCCATCGAGTCCAACCAGCCCCAGCACTGCCAAGGCCACCCCTGACCCCTGTCCCCAAGTGCCACATCCACAGGGCTTGGAAACCCCTCCAGGGGTGGGGACTCACCCCTGCCCTGGGCAGCTGTGCCAGGGCTGGACAGCCCCTTCCAGGAGGGAATTGTTCCCAATATCCCACCTGAGCCTCCCCTGGCACAGCTGGAGGCCGTTCCCTCTCCTCCTGTCCCTTGTTCCCTGGGAGCAGAGCCCGACCCCCCCGGCTCCCCCCTCCTGTCAGGGGGTTGCAGAGCCAGAAGGTCCCCCCTGAGCCCCCTCAGCTGCTCCTGGTCCTCCAGACCTTTCCCCAGCCCCGTTCCCTTCCCTGGACATGCTCCAACCCCTCAGTGAGAGGTAGAAAAATGTATAAGAATTCAGATTTTTCAAAGCCTGGCATTGAAAAGGTGCCACTTAAAGCACTGTGGGGAAGAACAGTTCTGCTGTGGTGCCTGTGTTTGGGAAGGCTGCTGGAAGGACAAGAGGAGCTGGGCCAAAGCACCCTGAGGGTGGGAGTGAGAGGGACCATCCCTTTGGGCAGCCCTGGAGAAGGATGGGAGGTGGCTTCAGCCAGGGAGCTTCTGACAGAGCAGTTATGGTGCTCAGTGCCTGGAAACTAAGGCAGGATGTTTCCAGCCCGGATTTAAGGACAAACAAGGATTTGTGAAGTTTTTCCTATATTGTTATATTTTTTAAAATTTCTTTTTAAGCCAGGCTTGAGTTTCCACCCTTAAGATCACTCCAGTGACCCTAAGATGGAATGCTTTCAGGTCAGCCTGATTGGTGTTTTCCTGCTCAGGTTGGAGAAGTTGGTGTTCAAGGCCAGGCACTGACTCTGCTCTGCAGTTCCTGATGTTCTCTGGGTGTGGCTTCTCTCAGTGCAAGGCTGTGTGTGTGTGTTAAATCCCAAATGTTCCTCTAATCAAAGGCAATACAAGTGTCATGTTCACCTCTGCAGAAGTGTTTTGGGCTGTCTGTGGCTGAGCTGAGTGTGCAGCAGGAGGATGGAGCTGCTGCTTTGTGCTCAGCTGACCATTTTTCTTGGTGCTGAGAGGCAATAACTCTCCTTGCAGAGAAGAGGCTCCTTGTGCTGATTTGTACATCAGGGAGCAGTGTGGGGGCAATGCTCACCTGAGGACTTACTGATAGAATATTTGGTCTGCCTCGTTCTCTTGACTTTGAAGGAGCTGCCTGTGGGCAGCACCAGTCTGGGATATGGCTCAGAACCAAAAATAGCTCTTGAGAGAGGCTTTGGAGGGGCCTTCAGGGAGACAGGACCAGTTCAGTGTTGATTGCAGCTGTAGAATCCTAATAAAGTGTTTTCTTAATAAAAGGACTGGTCCCAGAGCGGTGTAATTACTGAGCTGCCAGCAGTGAAGTGCCTGCCTGGTTTAATCTCTCTCAGTGCTTCGTTGTGCACGTCCCCCCTGCTCCCCAGCTCTGCCTCTCCTCGGGCTCAGCACTCTGGGATTAAACCTGTCACCTGCCCAAGCTGGTCACACTTGGGCTGCTCTGCCACGGGAGCCCTGCTGAAACCTGAGCTACACAACCCTGGGCTTGGAGTGATAAAAATCCTGGTGAGGAGCCAGATGAGCTGACAGATGTAACTGAGTCACTGTGTTCCTGCACAGGCCCAGTGGGCTGGGATGCTTCTGGCTGGGACAGAAAATAGCCCCACCGTGCCTGGCTGTGAGTTATTTGGGAGACAAACCAGCAGCACAACTCTTTGGGGGTTATTTTATTGCCTTCCCTGGGAGGTGGGAGGCCCTGGCCCAGGTTGCCCAGAGGAGCTGTGGCTGCCCCTGGATCCCTGCAAGTGTCCAAGGCCAGGTTGGAGCAACCTGGGCTGGTGGAAGGTGTCCTTGCCCGTGGCAGGGGTGGCACTGGATGGGCTTTGAGGTCCCTTCCCACCCAAACCATTCCATGATTCTATTTTTTTTGTCCTGTTCTCCTGAAGCCTTTAAGGTTGGGGTCACTTCAGGCTGCACACATTGTTTATCACTCTGTGGGTCTGGCAGGGCCCTGAGTCCCTTCCATACCTGTCTGTGCAGTTGAGATGCTCAGAGGCTGCAGGGACACCTCAAGGACCCAGGCCAGCTCTGCAGTCCCAGGTGTGGAACTTGCACACAAGAATGCATTGACTTCCTATTTCTTAGGAAACAGAAGAGGTTCAGTGTGGAAAGGACATGGGTTCCAAGTTCCAGAAGGAACATGAAGTATCCTGATGCTTCCTGTAATACCCCTGACTCCTCCTTCAAAGAAATTCTCTCCTTTCTCAGTCTGCTCTGCACTGAGCAGCTCAGGAGTCAAGAAAACTCACTCAAAGCCACAAAGTCAACACTGCTGGAGGATTCCTGGTGAACACACCATCTGTCTCACCTTCCCTGCTCTGATTCCCTGCTGCTATTTGCAGGTCATGCCTGCAAAAAAGGGAAGGAGAAGAAGAGGATGTTGTTTTATGGAGTCACAAAATCCTGGTCTGAGCACAGGCTGCACTGTGGCAGAACCATGGAATGGTCTGGGTTGGGAGGGACTCTAAAGCCCATCTCATTCCACCCCTGCCATGGGCAGAGACACCTTCCACTAGCCCAGGTTGCTCTGGAACACTGTCTGGAGTTACCTGGAGAAGATTATTGCTTGTTCCTTTGTGGAGTTAGGACACAGAGGGGGCAAACCTGAGGTCTGATTTGCTTTCCTAATAACACAGAGGTATTTCTGCTGGGGCTGCTCCTGCAGATGTGGGATTTCATTGGCATCATCAGCCTCAGAGGCAGATCTTGGGAAGGAGTTCTTGTGCTGTCAGTGTCAGGGAGGGAAAGGAGTAAACTTGGCACTGAGATCCCTCCTGGGATTTGCAAATGCACTGAACGAATTTGCAAAGCGAAGCACATCCATAACTTTGACAGACATCCCCAGCATTGATCCTTCTCAAAACAACAAATTAGGAGGCAGAGTGAGAGCCCTGAGTTGGGATTCTCTGGCACTGTGATACTTTCTGGGTTTTTTACCTTTTCCCAAAGAAAGATTAAAGTGGCATCTCCTACTTGCATGCCCGAGGCTGGAAGTTTCATGGGTAAGATCCCTGGAAGAGGCTGTTGTTGGGGACTGTTCACAGCTCCCTGGTGCTGTTCCAACACCAGGTTCCAGGCCCTGGCAAAGCCCCAGCCCGAGGTTCAGAGTTCAGCCCATGGGCTTCAACCTTGACCTGCACAGCAAATCTGGGGGAGGATGCAGGGTCTGATGTCCCTGGAGAGTGATGGAGCTGATACTTTGTTTATCAAAACTCCTTTTAACTCCTTTTACCAGGCTGTTCTTATCAAACCTATTTCCTGCTTCCACCTCTTACCTGACTTTGAGCTGGAGTTCAAACTGGCCCCTTTGGCTGATCGATCCCACAATATCCGAGCTGCTCCCCAGCTATGTGCAGCAGTAGGAGTGTTGTGCTCATATTGAAGACAAATGACTTCCCTGCTGCCAAACAACACCAGCTGATAAGAATCTCCTTGATCCACAACAGCCCAGTGCACAGGCACGGGGTTTAATGGGCTGTGTCCCCATCTGGGATATTCCTATTGAGCTGTTTGTGCAGCTCAGAGATAATTTGATCAGACCCTCTTCATCTTTGCCTTTTTCTAGTGTGTGTATGGGGGGTGGGAAAGAAGCTGTAATTAAGTATCTCTCTGAAAGAAGCTGAGAAAATTCAGTCATGTTCCAGACCTTCATGGCTAGGCTTCGTGAACAAACCACCCCAAAAAATCCCAGAAATGAAGGGGGAACCTGGGAAGGAATGAGGAGAGGCTGAGAGGGGGGTCTGCACAGCCAGAAGGAACTGGAACATCTCTCTGCCACCCTCAGCTCCCTAAAGCAGCCCAGGGAGAAGGTGGATCCAGGTGTTTCCCAGGATATCCTGTGGGAAGGCTGGAGGCAGTGGCAGAAACGGGTAGTTTTGTGTTATCCCTGTGAGTTTGATGCTCAGCTGAAGCCCTTTGAGCCTCTTGCAAAGGGGATTTTTCCACAGTTTGAATCTGAATGTGAGTGTGGAATTGTGATGATATTGCCAGTGGGATTTGGGACTGTGAGTCCAGAGGGAAGGCTGGTGAAAGCTGGCTGTGGATGTCCATCCTGGAGCCAAGCCCACAGCCAGGGACCAGAGCTGCTCACCCCCAAAGGCCCCAGGATGAGAGAGGACCCTGTGACAGCCCCAGCAGAGCCGGGAGCTCCAGAGGCCTCTGTACCCCCACAGCAGTTCCAGTTCCCCGTCTGTCCATCTTCACGTGTGGGTTTGGTCACAGATGGCTCTGCACAGACAGGCAGAGGTGTGAGAGCGTTCAGTGCCTTCACCTGAGGCTCACCAAATCCAGGGAAAACCTGCATCACCTCCAGGGATGAGGTGTGGCTGGCAGAGCCTCCCTCTGGGAGCTGGCAGAGCACGGTTTGGGGGGGGGGTTTGTTTGTTTGGGGGGATGATGTGCTGTGGGGGTAACTCTGCTTTTTGTAAAGGGGTTCTCCCCGTTCCTGAAGGAACCAGGGCCAGGAATCCCAAAGCCAGGGCTGTGTACAGCAGGGAATAACCAGGATACCCTCTGGCTCTTGCAGTCCCCAGGTGAGTGACAGGAGTCTTTGTAGCTGCTCCTTCATAACTGTGTGTTACCTCCCAGGGACTAAACCCAGGGTTTTTCTAAGCCTGTGGATGATGTACTGTGACTCACTCTGTTCTCTAAAAGCCCATTTTCCTTCTCCTCACTGCTTTGGAAGCAGTTATATCAATTGCCTGCTTTTCCTGAACAATTTATTACTATTACAGCTCTTGTGGAGTTTTGAACTGTCTGTAGTTAATGATGCTGGCTATTAAAAAGCCACTTTATCCTGAGTAACTGTGAGCATCCGGCTCTATCAGCAGTGATGCAACAGCTTCTGTGGCTCCACGTCAAGGGAAAAGCTTCATGTATCGTGATAGAAACCAGAACTGAGGAGTGTATTAAACCCAAAATGAGAAATGAGCAGTGTTCCTGTTTGAAAAAGCACTTCTGTGAGACAGGAGTGGCATTTTAGAAAATTTCCCTCCAGGTCTTCACACACTGAACACAATGAAAGCGAGCTTGGGTTTGGGGGCTTTTATTCATGGTTGTCACAAAATGTTTCCAGTTCCAAAATTCTCAGATTTTCACCTCACCTGAGTCGAGTCAATGAAAATTCCCCAAGAGTGGAGCTGTGCCAGGAGGGACAAAGGCTGCACCTCCCAGTGTCTTCAGTCACAGTCGATTATCCTGCATTTGCAGAGAAAACGTGGGGATCACTGGAATCGATGCTGAGACTCACAGGTGTTTATTCTGTTTTGTGCTGAGTTCAGAGCTCTGGTTTCCTTGGCACTGAAGTGACTCACCTCCAGCAGGTCCAGGGTGTGAGAAGTGTGAGATGGAGTGCCAGGAGCATTTGGGAGGGCAGCCAGAGCTCTGCAACCTCCAGCTCACCATCGCCATCCCTGGAAGTGCTCAGAAGGTGTGTGGATGTGGCACTTGGGGACGTGGGGCAGTGATGGCCTTGGCAGGGCTGGGGTGGTTGGGCTCAATGGGCTCAGAGGGATTTTCCAACCTTAGTGATTCCGTGATCAGTTGTTGAATGTGAGTTGGGTGATTTCACACTTGGAAACAATTGCAGAGGCAACAGATGTGAAATAACATTCTTGGGACTCTTCAGGTTGACCTGCACTGTGGAGACAGACAGAGCTTCTGGAGGGGGGAGAGCTGAGATGTTGAGTTTTGCCAGAAGAGGGAGAGGGCTGTTCCTTGTTTCTCATGGTAGGAGGCATGCTATGATCTGGGTGTGCATCTAAAACTAGAAAGAGAAGGCTCTGTATCCCCTCATTATCCTTTACTACCTTAGGAGAAGTTCCAGTTGGATCAGGAGCATCATCAAGTCTTACAGCCCCTGGCTGACAAACACCAACACTGGGGAGGACTCACAGATGGGAGGAAGAACACGCCCGTGGATGAGCCGAGGTTAGAGCAGGGTCAGTGCTCAGCACTGCTCCTCCAGAGCCTCGGGGGGGCCAGGGCAGTCCCTCCCGCACTCCCCCCTCGCTCCAGCCCTGCTGCTCCCGAAGCCCCTGCAGGGAAGCAAAGCTACCACAGACCCGGGGAAGGTGCCCGGGGCAGTTCCTTCCCAGGGCTCTGCCCCTGCTGGGTGTGAGCTGGCACTGCTGCTCCTCCTCCTTCCCCTGTGGCAGCACAGCCCGGGCACCCCCTGGGCACCCCCTGCCACCCCAGTCACCACGGGGGGCTCGTTCCTTCCCACTCCCACCTTCCCAAGCAGGAGCACCATCGCCCTGCCCCGCCTCCCGCAGGATCCGCTCCGGCTGCCGCACCTGCCTGGCTCAGATGTGCTCCGAGGAGACAGATGGGATTTCCACCCCGGGAGCTGCGGGGAACTAATTACGGGACTTGTCGGAGCGCCGCTTTGCTCCATTATTTCCTTTCTCCGAGTGTGGCAGTTTAGGAGGCTTCCACCGAATTACAGCAGTTATTAGAAATGTTCTACAGTGATCTTTAAATATCATCTGTGTCATAAATATTTTATGACATTTTCAGTGGCAAATGATGGCTTTAATCGTGCTCCAGAGAAAGGCGGCTCGGAGAGCACTCGGGGCAGGGGCTCTGCAGAGGACAGGACTGTCGGGTTCCCGGGAGGGCTCATCCCTGAGCTGGTGACAAACGCTCTTTGTCCTCCCCCCCCCCCGCCATGAGTGTCCTTCCCCCCGGCCGGCTCTGGCTTTGCTGCTGTCCCGGGTCAGGGGGGGCTCGGGGCTCTGCCCGTGCTGCTGTCCCGGGTCAGGGGGGGTTCGGGGCTCTGCCCGTGCTGCTGTCCCGTGTCCCCGAGCCCGGGCAGCCCGGGGGCTGCAGAGCCGGGCAGGGACAAAGCTGCTGGCAGAGGGAGGTGCTGACAGGGACCTGCTCCACCTCCGGAGCTCGTGGAGGTCTTGGAACCGTCACAGAGTCCTGGAATGGGTTGGGTGGGAAGGGACCTTAAAGCCCATCCAGTGCCACCCCTGCCATGGGCAGGGACACCTTCCATGGCCCAGGTTGCTCAGAGCCTCATCCAAAGTGTCTCCAAGGGAGAGCAGGGATGGGGCAGGAGCAGCCTGTGGGGAGCCTTTGCTGTGCTCCCCAGGAACACCCCCGTGGCCTCCCGAGGGGGTCTGGGAAAGTGGGAGAGCTTTGGGGCTCAAAGTGCTGCCCAGCACAGTGACATGCAGGGTTAGGAGCAGTGTCCTTTGGCACTGTTCAGGAGAAGGGGTGCCTACATTGGAGGTAGGGCTGTGTCCTGGAATGGGAATGGAGAAGGGATGGGAACTGCAGGGGAGACCAGCAGCACCCAGCCTGGAGGTTGGGGTGCTCACCCCTCAGTGGGGGCATGGCTGTGTTATTCCATGAGCTGAAGTGCTCTGCTGTCAGAATCTGTATGGATTTATCTTTTTTTTTTTTTTTTCCAACCTCAGAGCAAAGTTCTGGAAGCTTTACATAAAAATATAGAGGGAAAAAAGTTCTCTGAATTGAGTTCCTCCTGCATAATGATGTGCCTTCCACAGAACGAGAAATGTTAAAACACAAAAATTACCACCTGTGTTTTGGAACAAATCTCTGAAGATAATTTTTAGCTGTGATTATTCCTTCAAATATATGGCTGTTCCTCTTGGGAAGGAAGGCTCTGCATTATAAAACTCCTGTGTGATCGTGATTGCTGGTTATGAGGGACAGGTGCTGCCATTTACTCAGAGAATTCCAGGAATGCCACAGGTCGTGGTGACCAGGGTGTCACTTCTCATGGATGATGCACACAAAACATACCTTTGTGTGGAACAAATTATTTCAAGTAAAAGATCACTTCAGTCTGAAAAGGACAAGTGGAAAAGGCCGAGTCTCTTCCACTGAGGCAGCACGGAGCAGTCTGGGGAAGGGAGGGTGGGAGCAGCTGAGCAGGAGCTGCTCCAGACCACTCTGGAAAGTTCTGGCTGAAGTCCAGGGAAAGGCAGGCTGAGAAATGCTGCTCAGCACCAGCACTGCTGGTCCTGCTCTGCCTCAGCACCTCCCCTGCAGCCCTGGGAGAAGTGACAGGGCAGGAGAACTTCAGGGATAAGGTCAAATCCTGGGCAGGGAAGAGCTTCTCTCCTTAAAGAGGGCTGGAGTCAAATGACCCCCTCCTGCCTTACAGGACTGTTGGTAATGCTGTGGGTGTTTCTTCTCAGCCCAGAGCAGCTCAGGGCTGGGTGAGCAGCCAGGGCAGCAGAGCAGGGCTGGGAGGGACCCCAGAGCCTGGGCTGGGCTGGGGGACCTGGGCTGGGCTGGGTTCAGGGCTCCTGGGAACAAACCTGTGGAGTGTCAGCACCCAAATTCTGCTCAGCCAGGACCTTGTACCAGAGCCAGGGGGAGCAGGCACAGCACTGCTGCTTTGTCTCTGCCCTGGAAAGGACAACTTGCTGAGTAAGGGCAGATGGGGCCATTCATGGAATCCCAGGATGATTTGGGTTGGAAGGGACCTTAAAACTCATCTGGTTCTACCCCCTGCCATGGGCAGGGACACCTTCCATGGGAAGGAGGAGGAGCAGAACCCTGGGCTGCCCCACCAGCAGCTGGTACAGAGAGGAGGAGAGTGGGCCACCTGCTGCTGTGGTTTATTGGAGGGGCAGAATCCCTGGAATAGGAGCACATTCCCTGGTGTAAACAGAGGAGATGCTGTGACAGAGCTAATTAGGCTCCTGGGAGAATTTATGCAGAGCTAATAAGAAGCAGAACTAAACGTTGTCTTAATTTACCCTCAAGCTCACAAAAATGTTGTTCATTCATGTTGCACTAATTAAGCCACCAGCCATTAACCCTTTCTGCAGAGATGGAGACCCTTGGCATGGAGGAGGAATTAAACCCCAGGTTTCCAGTGAGGAGCTCTGGGTTCCTGGGAGTCCCTGAGCACTTGGCTGCACCCTGTGCTGTGTTCAGTGGTGCTGGGGGGCCCTGAGTGCAGCAGCTGGTGCTGCTGGTGCCCAGCTGGGGATGGTGCTGACAGGGGCACATCTGGAAGGTTGCATTTGCCTTTCCCTCCTGCTCTGGGATTTCCAGGGGCCATCCATTCCCAGGAACACCTCTGTGGAAGACAGATCAGTTTAAAAACACAGCCATTTGCTGGTGTTTGGCCCCAGCAGGTCTCACAGGGGCTCTGGAGTCCCAGCCCTGGGCAAGGTTGGGATGGGGGAACATCTCTCATTGTTTCTTCCAGCCCATCAGGGGCAGAAATGGCAAAACCATGTCAGAGCAGCCCCAAATCCCAGGATGGCCCTGGGATGGCTCCCTGAGCATCGCTGCTCCTCTCAGCCCTCTGCAGACAGGCAGGCTGAGCTGGCTCAGGGCTGGGCACCAGGCTGCAGGATTGGCTTTTTGGCTGGGAAAATGGGGGGAAAATGGAATATGGAAGCTGATCATGAACTGGAGTCACACTTCACCCTGGGAGAAGCTGGGAAATGCTCTCCCTGCCTGAGCCCCACCTGGCCGTGGTTTCCACAGACTCTTCATCAGAAAATGAAAGCCAGAAGCTTAATAACTTTAGGTGTGGAGATTATTGTCAAATCCAATCCTTGGGAGGAGCAGAGAGGAAGCCTTTGGAGAGAGATGGCAAATATTCCATGTGGGCAGGTTCCTGCTCAACTCCTGCCATCCTTCCATGAGTCTTTCCATCCTTCTCCTTCTGTTTCCTGAGGCAGGAATTTAATGTATCAGACAAAGGGATCAGCAATATGCTGGGGATACCCCAGGCTGAGGGTTGGAAAGCTTTCCTCTGGGATACCCCAGACTGTCTGGAAAGCTTTCCTCTGGGATACCCCAGACTGATGGTTGGAAGGCTTTTCCCTGGGATGACAGGGGAGAGCAGGGGAAGTCAGTTGGTCTGGGAACATGTGAGCTCTGGCTTTCTTGCTGGAAATGCAGAGTATACAGTGGGTGTGGTTCAATAATGCATGGGAGTCACTCCCATCCTGCATGGGAGTCAATCCCATGTTCAGGAAACATGGAAGAGCAGATCCGTGGGTGAGAGCCCACCCGGCTGTTCCATGTTCTGGCCTCTCCTTTGCCTCCCACCTCTGCCCTCTGTGTTTGCTCCAGGCCCCCGTTTCCCCTCCCAGCTGGGACAGGTTTCCAGGCAGACACACAGCCCCGGTGTAGGGGGGTTGTCACCCCAGCAACGGGCTGGCAGGGAGGGTCTGGGGCACACAAGTCCTGCAGTTTTCCTGCTGTCCCTGGCTCTGATCAGTCCCATCAGCTCCCTCCAAACTGCTGGTAGTGGAGTTGCTCTCAGCACCTGCTGGACCTTTAGTTCTGAAACCAATTTTTTGGTGTGTTAGAATTTTACTCAGCCCGTGAAAATGTGTGGAATTTTGTCCTCTTATTGTTTGAACAGAATGTCCCTCTTTGGCAGAGATCTCCCTGTTGCCTGCATCTTCACATGTTCTCCTCTTGTCTTTCAGGAACACATTGACTTTGGGTTTATTCCTCTTCTGTGGTACTTCCAGCTTCCTTTGGGGGAAAAGTTTAATCTTCAGTCTCCAATGCAGAATCCTTAAGCAATATCTGTGCTGCTGAGAACAACTTCCGAGGGTTGGACTCGGTGGTCCTTGTGGGGCCCTTCCCACTCAGGATATTCTAGGATTCTAGTATTTTTGCTGATTCTTCCATTTTCCCTCTGTCAGCTCAAACCCCCCCTGGGGTCCCGTTCTGGAGGTGGGGGCTGTGCCTGGACCTCTTCTGGGATTGGGGGCTGTACCTGGACCTCTTCTGGGATTGGGGGCTGTACCTGGACCTCTTCTGGGATTGGGGGCTGTGCCTGGCCCTGTTCTGGGGTGAAAGCTGTGCCTGGATCTGTTCTGGAGTGGGGGCTGTGCCCGGACCTGTTCTGGGATTGGGGGCTGTGCCCGGACCTGTTCTGGGATTGGGGGCTGTGCCTGGATCTGTTCTGGAGTGGGGGCTGTGCCTGGACCTGTTCTGGGATTGGGGGCTGTGCCTGGATCTGTTCTGGGGTGGGGGCTGTGCCTGGGCCTGTCTGGGGTGGGGGCCTGGATCTGTTCTGGGGTGGGGGCTGTGCCTGTTCTGGGATTGGGGCTGTGCCTGGATCTGTTCTGGGGTGGGGGCTGTGCCTGGATCTGTTCTGGGATTGGGGGCTGTGCCTGGATCTGTTCTGGGATTGGGGGCTGTGCCTGGATCTGTTCTGGGATTGGGGCTGTGCCTGGATCTGTTCTGGGATTGGGGGCTGTGCCCGGCCCCCCAGGTCAGGGGTGTGCTCAGTGAGGGAGGTCGGGGAAGGCGATGGGACCTTTGGGTCAAGGCTGGGCAGAAGCAGAAGCAGTGAGGGCCAGCCCAGGTCTCCCATCAGCTGTGAGTGCCCCTGCTTTAGGGTGTGTCAGAGGCAGAAGTGCAGCCACTGCAGCCCCAGTGGAGATCCCCATGGAATCTGCAGCCCTCAGCAATGACATTGCTCATTTTCTGCCTGTCCTGGGCTGGGGTTTCTCGGCAGGGAAACCAAACCACAAAACCACCAGACACCTCTGCTCTGTGCCCAAACACAGCAGCAATTATTTGCTGTAAAGGAAAGAGTCTCTGGGCTCCAGAGGTTAAACTGCAAGTACAGCAGGATCTTGGCTTGACCCAGGATCTGGGGGAAATCACAGGTTTCTCTACACTGCAATGTCCAATTTATATTTTTTTATAGCTCATGGGTATCCAGAGCATTTTTGCCTCTTATCAGTTAACTTCAAGTTAATTAAAATGAACAGAATAATCCCAATAACATGTATTGTAAAAGGAGCAGCTCCAGAGGGTCATGAGCTTTATCTGATTTTCCTCTAAAGCCTCCCCTCCTGGAACTGCCACATCATCACCCATTCCAGCCCACATCTCTGACACCAGGACAAATGTGAACACCCACTCTCAAAGTGCTAATTTTGTGGTTATTATCTAAACCATGAAGATAAATGTGTCTATAGAATGCTTTGCCTTCTTACATTTTCCACAAACGTTTTTTGAGTTCATAGTGCTGCTGCCCTGGCACCCCCTGGCCCCTGGGTGGCTGAGCTGTGTTCCTGACTGTCCCCAAACACCAGGAGTGTTTCCCGGGGCTGCAGTCACTGATCTGCCACTCCAGGGCCCTGCTCTGCCCAGCCTGTCCCCACCCACGGCTCCTGCTCCTTCAGGAGCTGGGGAGAGGTTGGTTGGGTTGGGTTGGGTTGGCCTGTTTTGTGGGCAGCACCTCTTATTTTGCTGTGGAGGTTGTCAGACTCCAGGTGATGGACAGGCAGGTGGAGGCAGCCAGGAAGGGGTCCTGCCCTGCTGCCAGAAGCATCCCATCCCTGCTCCTGGAGGAGTTTGATTTTCCAGGGGTTGTTCTGATCTTCAGTTGTGCAAAGAAATGCTTCTCTTCTCTATTAGAGAATCACAGAGTCATTGAGATTGGAAAAGCTCTGAGACCATCGAGTCCAACCATCCCCAGCACTGACCCCTGTCCCCAGGTGCCACATCCACAGGGCTTGGAAATCCCTCCAGGGATGGGGACTCCAGCCCTGCCCTGGGCAGCTGTGCCAGGGCTGGACAACCCTGTGAAGAAATTGTCCCCAATAGCCCACCTGAACCTCCCCTGGCACAGCTGGAGGCCGTTCCCTCTCCTCCTGTCCCTTGTTCCCTGGGAGCAGAGCCCGACCCCCCCCTGGCTCCCCCCTCCTGTCAGGGGGTTGTAGAAGTTGGTGCTGTTCCTTGAGCCAAACAAAGTGTTTTACTGCAAGGAGCAGGCTGGTTACCAGCAGGGCTGTGCCCTGGGGCAGGTTCCTGCTCTGACACCTCCCAGAGCCCCTGGAACCCCCCCAGCTCTGCCCACGGCTCCTCACGGCTCAGCAGCAGGGGGAATTCCACCCAAAGGGACTTAAATCCTCCCACCTCCAAGACCATCGCCTTTGGAGCGGCTGTTCCAGTTACTGGGCAGCACATCCCACCTCAGATCCCACGTGGAAGGGGCTGCCCCTCGTTCCCTTGGGATGCAGGTTCCGGACGGGACCGTGGCACGTTCCCCTGCCTGAGCCCCCGAGAGCGGCCAGGCCAGGCTGAGGTCACAGGTACCCCCCAGCCCCCTAATCCCTCATTATTATCCATCACTCTCCCCGTAACCTTTTCCTAAATGACAAGGTTTCCTCAGCCAAGGCATTAATTCCCACCCCTATGCTGTGAGTGGTACACGAGGCCTCGCTCCCCACTCTGCTGCCGTGCTGGGGAAACGCTGCTCCAAAATCTGACAGCCCAGAACTGAAGCAGTTTGTGCTGAACAGCAGCCTCTGACAAACCTCCCCGATGAAAGGCTTCTTCCTTTTGTCTGACATTTCACCACCTCTTTTTCTTCAGTATTTCTGACACCTTTCCCATTACTGCCATGAAGTTCTAAGGCAAAAAGACTGAGGGTTTGCTCTTCTTGTGGGAAGGATGAAAAGGGAATGCAATGAAAATTAGAGGGGGAAACAGCTAAATGGTGGTAGTCAAGTGGAAGATGTTGGGCTGAAGAGTAGTGCATGTGTAGATGTGATAATAATGATCATGAACACTGATGGTTTAAGATCGACTGTGCAGTGGGATTAGCTGGAAGAACAGCATCCTACAAACACAGGATTGGCTGTGTTTCCTGCAGGGGGCCCATTCCTGTGTTCCTGGGTTCTGTGGCTCGGTTCCTGATGTTTTATCGTGTGTGTCCAGCACCTGGAAATGTAGATATTTAGGCATCCCCAATATAACATGTCTGTGCATAAACACATTTAGTGTGCAGAGTGAGACTGGTGGAAAAATCCAGTTTTGTTGCCATTCCCATCCTGGCAGGCATGTTACAGGTTTTGCACTTTCCATTCTCCTCCCAGGTCCCTTTGCCATGTCACCAGGGACAGCCCCTGGCTGCTCTCACCAGGCTTTGAACCATCGCCTCTCCAGAGCTGAAATCACTCTCCTCAGAGGTGGGACAGTTCCTTCTCTGTCTCCTCTATCACACTGGAAGGGTTTGCTGTGGGAGTGCCTGTTGGCTCTTTTATTTCAGGTTTGGGATGGTGACAGCTGCTTTACTCCAGCTGGGACTGTTTGGTCAGGTGGCAGGGAGTGGGCAGGGGCAGTGTCATACCCAGCCCTCCATGGAGGGATCCCTCTTCTAAACTCCCCTTTGTCTGCAGAGCATTTACAGGGTGGAGGGGCCCAGAACTTTAGGAAACTGGGGAAAGAACTGGGTTGGTCCTGCCAAGATAATATTGAAAGAAAAAGGAATCCCAGTGCAGAGGCAAGTGAACTATTGATTGTGGTTTCTCCTGCCACAGGATGTCTGGACAGAGGCCCTGCTCTAACTGAACAGCAGTGATTGTTTAATAACTGCATAGCAGAAGTTGTTCTACCCCATCCCTGGGAGTGTTCCAGGCCAGGCTGGACGGGGCTTGGAGCAACCTGGGATAGTGGAAGTTGTCCCTGCCCATGGCAGGGGGTGCAGTGGGATGGGCTTAAGGTCTCTTCCCACCCAAACCATTTAGTGATTCTGTGATTTAGTAAAATAACAAGATTAGTTGAAGCTTTCTCCCAGACTCCTAAAGATTTCCCCAAATGCTGAGGATTTGTCCCAAAGACACTGCTGAGCAGAGTTCTCTGCAGAATCTCCTCAGCTGGAAGATGTGGCTCATCTGCCTCGTGCTGAGTGAAGTTTCTGGGGACTGTCAAACCAATCTGACCAGTTTTTAATTAAACTATACTTAAAGTGATCAGTTCTGTGGGTTTCTGTTGTACTCAGCTGGGGGAAAGGGAAGGATGCTCATGTGCTTAAGCAGCTCCTAAATGTTCATTTAGTTAAATCCTGCACATTGAATTTGACTTTCGGCAAAATAATTGTGATGCAATTAGTTATCTGGATTAGCACAAAGCCTCCAATGTTGGCTATTTGGAGAACACAAAGCCAGCACTGTCATTCCCAGCGGGTCCCAGTTTAATAAGGATTTGCATCTCTAATTTCACTCTCCATTTTTTTTAAGGAGCTTCTCCATAGGTAAAATCTTTGGGAAGAAACGCTGCCTGTGCTCTCTGTGAATGCAGTGATTTTAGAGATGGCCCTGGGTGCTCAGACCATGCTCTGACCCAGCCCTGGAAGTGTCCAAGGCCAGGTTGGACGGGGCTTGGAGCAACCTGGGCCAGTGGGAGGTGTCCCTGCCCATGGCAGGGGGTGGCACTGGGTGGGCTTTGAGGTCCCTCTCAACCCATTCCAGGGTTCCAAGATTCTGTGATATCCTTTGATCATCAGAGAATTATTTTTAGGCACCCGAACTTGTCACTTTCCACTAATCATGGGATTAATTATAAGATGGAATGTGGTGGGTTTGGTCTGGTTCATATTTCAGACTCAGCTGTTCGATGCTTTGCCTTCTGTGGCTGGTTTTTCTTTGGCACTTGGGAAAGCAAAAACAAGCTGAATAACAGAAGTAGCCAACAGAATACAGAATTATAAAGCCATTTGCCAGGTTTGAGACATCCTGTGTTCTCTCCAGTCATCTCCTTTGTTATGTTGGGTTTTAATATCCAGGTAAGAAATAGATCCCTAATTTTTTTTTTCTGATGGAAAAATAATACATTTTAATGCAGTAGATAAATTCTTTTTCTTTTTTCTTCCTACTTTTTGTTGAAATACTAGCTAGGTGTGTTCCCATTTGCAATGTAATGCTGTATGGGAGAGGGTGGGGTTTGTTGTTAATTTTAACTGCATGTTTTAAAGTTTCTAACAGGAATGTAGAAATTATTTAGTTTATGCAACTAACCCTCTTTCTGTAGTGAAACACTGAAAACACGTATTAGCAGAATATTGATCCTCTTTCAGAATTCTCCCATTAAAACCCTACTTGTCTGTACCTGTCTGTGGACACACACACGTAAATATTTATACATACACGTATAATTCTGTTTAACTTCTCCTTTTTGTCCCTTGGAGCTGGGAGCCCCCTGGAATGAGACCTGGCGAGTGAGCTCAGCTGACCCCGAGAGGGGCAGGGGGGGTGTGAGGTTCTCCCACTTGTTACATCGGGTGCCCTAATGCTGCTCAGCCTGGGCCAGGATCTGCAGCACGATCCCTTCTCCCCTGGGCCGGGGTGCTGCTCTCAGGCTCCCAGGGAGTGTCCAGGGAATGATTTCTCCAGAGCTCCAGCCCCGTGTCGGAGGCTCAGGAACGTCAGCGGTGACGTTTCCCTCGGGGTTTGTTGGGAACCTTTCTTTTCCAAGCATTTGGCTTTCCAGGAATCACAGTAGAACTGATTTCAATAATCACTTTGGTTGTATCGATTGCAGAGGCTTCTTGTGTTCCAGAATTTTGATTAACAAGTAAACCCAGGAAGTTACTTTCTGTATAAACCTCTCTGTGCTTTTATTGACCCTAATTATTATTGATTCCCCCACTCCAGCCGTGGTGTCCACAGTCACTGGAGCCCCTCACGTTCTTGGCTGTCACATCTCATCACTCCTCTCACGACTCCAGCAGCTTTCAGCCAAATGCTGGTGTTTCTGGACCAGCTGCTTTGTGTCACAGAGGATCCGCTGTGAGGAGAGTTCTGAGTGTGCCCCCAGGGCAGGCAGGGCCCATCACATCCAGCACTCCCACAGGGATCAAAAATAACCAGCACTCACTTTGCAAGGAGGCTTCTTTTCCAACGTCTTGCACAGAATATTTCCTTGGGTGCTGTGGGAAAGCCACGGGAGCTGCTGTGAAACTCCAGCCACAGTCATGGGACACGATCCCACTGCTCCTGCCCCATCCCGGGGGCACTGCTGGAGGCTCCTTGCCCTTGGCACCAAAGCAGCTGGATTTTCTTCCAGTGACCTGGTGCCAACATGTCTCTGCTTCTCCTTAGTAACATCCCCTGGTTTCTGCTTCCCTGTTGGTCTGTCCTTGATGTTGAGTCTGATTTAGTTTTCCTTTACCTGATGCTGCTGGGGAAGGGAGGGAGAGGGAGGGGGGTCAGGAAACAAGTGAGGAAGGGAAAACCTTCTCCACATCATGATATCCTGGAGAACAGTCCAGTGCTGCTGGGGCTGAGCTGGGGCTGAGCTGGGTTTGTGAGCTGGGGCTGAGTTGGGATTGAGCTGGGTTTGTGAGCTGGGGCTGAGCTGGGACTGAGCTGGGACTGAGCTGGGTTTGTGAGCTGGGTGAGCTGGGGTTGAGCTGGGTTTGTGAGCTGGGGCTGAGCTGGGACTGAGCTGGGTTTGTGAGCTGGGGCTGAGCTGGGACTGAGCTGGGGTTGTGAGCTGGGATTGAGCTGGGATTGAGCTTGGGTGCTGGGTTTGTGAGCTGGGGCTGAGCTGGGGCTGCGCTGGGGCTGAGCTGGGACTGAGCTGGGTTTGTGAGCTGGGATTGAGCTGGGGTTGAGCTGGGTGTGAGCTGGGGCTGAGCTGGGACTGAGCTGGGTTGTGA
Source organism: Pipra filicauda (assembly GCF_003945595.2). Classification (NCBI taxonomy): domain Eukaryota; kingdom Metazoa; phylum Chordata; class Aves; order Passeriformes; family Pipridae; genus Pipra; species Pipra filicauda. Next base: position 15,443 of record NW_024104974.1, on the reverse strand, counting down.
GCTGGGGCTGAGCTGGGACGAGCGGGTTGTGAGCTGGAGAGCGGGGCTGGCTGTTTTGGAGCTGGGGCTGCGCTGGGACTGAGCGGGTTTGTGAACTGGGGCTGAGCTGGGGCTGAGCTGGGTTTGTGGGCTGGGATTGAGCTGGGGCTGAGCTGGGATTGAGCTGGGGCTGAGCTGGTTTGTGAGCTGGGATTGAGCTGGGGCTGAGCTGGGTTTGTGAGCTGGGGCTGAGCTGGGACTGAGCTGGGTTTGTGAGCTGGGGCTGAGCTGGGACTGAGCTGGGGAGCTGGGACTGAGCTGGGTTTGTGAGCTGGGGCTGAGCTGGGACTGAGCTGGGGCTGAGCTGGGACTGTTGTGAGCTGGGACTGAGCTGGGTTTGTGAGCTGGTGGAAGGTGGGATGAGGCCAGTGGGGACTGGTGGCCTGGTTTGTCCTGCCCGTGAGCAGATCGCCCCAAGCTCCAGCATCTCAGGGAGCTGTTGAGTAAACCCAGCTGAACACTCCAGTTCTGTTCCTTGTTTTCCTTCAGGAGCTGTGCAAAGCAGCCTGGAAGACTGGAAGGAGACCTTGAAGTTCAAGTGGCCAACACTGGAGGTGACCAATAGCCCAGTCTGCTTCGTGCTGGAGAGCAAGTGTTTATTTCCAGCTGTGTGGGGACTGTCCCTCTAGGTCAGTAGGATTTGCCATGATCCCTGGTAGGAATTAAAATCCAAGAATTCCTATAATATACATCTGGAATGATTTATCACTAGGGACTGAAAAATATGAAACATTTTTTGGTCAATATTGGATTGATTTAAATGTCTTAAATAAGTTTAATGGAGTTTAAATTATATCTAGCACCCACTTAACTGCTCTATCAGGATAGGAAAATTTTGAAAAACCTGATACAAGAATAATTTATGTGGCTGCTTTGTGCTGTGATGTGCAGTAAATCAGTGTGAATGGAAGGAAATGATTTTTACAACTCCTCTATTTGAGGACTGTTACAATGAAAACTACTTTTGAAGGTCAGCAGGTGGTTTTAGTTCAGCCTCTATCAGTGTGTTCAGGATTTAAAGCTTTTTAATGGGAAAAAACAAATTTAGTTTTTTTTACAAGGAGTGTATTTTAAATCACCTTAAATACCAGGAGAGATTTATTCCAGTTTGTGGGATCCCATAATTAGTGCTGTAGAAGAGAGAAACCTGGGTTTTGTCTAGGTAAGAACTGTAAAGAGGGATGTGACTGAAATCCCAAAGAAAGAGAAGGATGTGCCTGAAATCCCAATTCATGTTGAAGTTCCAGAACCCTGTGGTTCAGTCTGGATGACACCTGGAGCTGGGAGCACAGGTGATTCCATGGAATGTGGACGAGTTGGTTTCTCTTTTCCCCTCTCTGTCCTTTGCTTCTGTTCGTGTGTTTATTCATGCACTGAGAGAAATTGGACGAGGAGACCTCTCTCACCTGCCAGTTGATCTTTTCAGAGGGCCCTTAGAGCCTAACCCACGCCCATCACCTCTCTGGCCCCCCTCTGCCTCCCAGTGCCACAGTCCCGGGAGAGCAGGAGGGACCCAGCCATGAACCCCTCCCTGTGGGCAGGTCCTGCCTGTGGCTGCTCTGCCTGTTCCCTCCAGTGAGCCCTGCCTTGGGCTGGCACTCACCTCCGGATGGAGGCTGAGCAGTTTTCCTTGGACTGGGACCTATGGCAGGTCTCTATTTGACTGCCCAGGAGCTGCTTTCCCATGGGAGTTGAATAGCCTGGGGTTTCCCGGTTTTTGTGCTGTTTCTATTCCATTTCTCCAGGACAGGTTTTGCACATTCCCCTATGGCAGCCCGGCCCCACAAAGGACCTGCATCCCCAGGGATGGAACAGCGGCTGCAGGGGCTCCCTTCCAGGACCCATCCAGGATGTGGGGATGGGTGGGAATGTGCTTTCCAGGGGATCTGTGCTGACAGGGAGTGAGGGCACCCGAGTTTATGCACGAGCCTGCGAGGAGGCTCCTGGAAAATGGCAATTACAGGAGGGGATTTTACATCTTTCTCCTTCCATTTGCTTTTCTGTTCTCATTAAAAAAAAAAAAAGAAGAAGAAGAAGAAGCAGCAGAAGAAATAAAAGTAAAGTTTCTGTTGGAGTGAACTGCGTGTTCTCGTTATGCAGGAGCAGAACTGGCTGGGTCACGGTTAGCAGATGTCTGTCAGGAAAGCAGGAGGTTTGATTGCAGCCCTCAGCCCCTCAGAAGATGAAGAACCACCCGCTGTCAGGGCCCTTCTCTGCAGGCTCTGCTTCACACCTGCCTGGACCATCCCTCCAACATGATGCCTCAGTACTTCCAGAAAAAAAAAAACCTTTCCAGAGACTTAGGGAACTTCACTCCAGCAGGGAAAGGCACAAGAATCAATTGAAAATTCATGTTCCAAATTAGGAACACAGTTCCACCGGCGAGGTTGATCAAACAGAACAAACTGCTACGGGAATGGGGGGGGAATCTGCCCATTGGCATCACTGAATCAGGACGGATTTTCCTTCAGGATGACAAGCTTGATCTCAACACAACCTGTCAAGTGTGATCCAGGGCAAGTGCCGGAATGAAATCCCCTGTCACACAGGCTGGCTGGATCAGCTGAGATAACAGCTCCTTCCTACGGGACATCACGGCGGGAGGCGGCTCCTGCACGACAGAGCTGCGGGGCTCTGAGTCACCCGCTCCCACCCCGCTCAGGGCTGGGAATAGACACACTGTCTGCTCCGGGGGCTGGTGGTGCCTTTTTCCCTTTCCCCATAAACATTTTGGAGGAGTGGGCAGAAGGAAAAGCTTCCCTGTCAGGCGGAGCAGCCGCGAGCAAAGGGATGGCGAACGCTGCTGTAAAAACCCGGGGGCGGTGGCAGACCAAACCCAGCCCGGGCACTTCGGGGGATGGCTGGAGAGTCCTGCCGTGTGCCATTGCCTCCCCAAGTGCCCCGGGCACCTGGCCAGGAGCTGGGAGGAGCCCACACTCCAGTCACCCACCTTTGCTCTGAGCAAACACCGGAGCTCCAGGGAAAACAGCCCTCGGTGTCTGCCGGAGAGGAAAACGGCCACCCTGGAAAGGGCAGGGTGAAAACCTTTCCCAGCTGGAACTCCCCACTCCATCCCCCTCCAAAACAACCCAGCTGAAACCAGCAGACTTTAATTTTACACTTTTCAATACATTTCCTTGGATACTTCAGTGCAGTAGGGAAAATCAGAAGTGGTGCTGCATCGGCTCCAGGGAGGGCAAATAAACTGGACCCCTGGGGCTGCTGTGGCCGTGACACTGCAGCTGGATCCCGCAGCCCAGGGCTGCCCTCCCAGCCCATGGCTCCCATCCCAGCCCATGGCTCCCATCCCAGCCCATGGCTCCCATCCCAACCCATGGCTCCCATCCCAATCCGTGACTCCCGTCCCAACCCATGGCTCCACACAACTCTGCAGCTACTGCTCAAGTTTCTCCATATTCCTGTATTATTGGTTTTTTATTTATTTTGTGTGTGTGTGTTTTGTGGGGTTTTGGTGAAACAAATTTCCTGTTTCTGTTCTTACCTGCTTCTTTCAAGATTTGCATTTACAGGTCATGCTCTTCTTGACAGCCTGTGGATCTTCCCAAGTGCCTTGACAGAGGGGCACCTTCTAGACAGAATAATTATAATCAAATAAAGAGAAATACCCACTACCTGAATAGCCCATACAAACCCAGAACCTTTCCATTTAAAGGCTAAATGACAGGTTGAAGGATGAACCATCACACTAATTAGAGGTTCGCAGCTCATTAGCATCAAAATGCAGCAAGGCTTTAAAGCCAGAGGAGCTGATCAGCGAAGCCCCACAGCAGCCAAAGGGACAGTGGGTCCTACAGCCCCAGAGAAAGGAGGGGAAAAAGGAACTTCTTCATGGAAAACCTCCTATTATTCCTTGTGCAGTCTTGGAATTCTGTGGAATCCTTTCCGTCCAGTATCTCTCTAACAGAACCCGTTAGAACTTTAGAGGTAGGATTGGAATTTGGGTCTGTTCCCTACAAACTGCTGCAAAGCCTGAGGGACTGGGGCCACAACTGCTCTTAACAAAGGTGATTTATTAATTGCCACGGCCAGGCCTTCCTGGGACATCTCCAGGGCTGGGCACTCCAAACCTCCCTGGGCAGCCCCTGCCAGTGTTTAACAACTCTTTCCACCAAGCAATTCTTTCTGAAACACTGAGGCAATGGTGACATCTGTGATACAGTGATCAGTCACTCCTCCAGTCACCCTTCTCTTCCCTGGCTACGTAGGTTTGGCAGCAAAGATCTGTGCCTAATTTGGCAAGGATCAATTTATCCCTTGTAGAGTTCTTTCATGTTCAGCACCATTTTTTTTTTGGTAGTAAATTTCATTTACTTTTGACTGTTGACCAACAGAGAATTGATACAAATCATTGTCTTTTAAACACCATTAACCCGATGATGTAACAAACAGAGAGAAACCCATTAATTCAAACATACATAATCAAAAAGTCATACAAGCTAAATTAGATATACAGTTAGAGCAAGAGCTGCCATCTGTTCAAACTTTCTAAGGGCTAAAGTAACTGAGATGAAGCCAATTTTGGTAGCAATATTAAAATTATGCTGCGGAATTACAGGCTCTGTGTCTCACAATTTATTCCCTCTCTCTCAAATTATTACCCTAAATCACATGAATACAATCGCCTTCATCCATACATTGTTCTGCTTTTCTTTTGCCTGTGAAATCACCAACCTCTGCCAGTGGAACATGGAACAGGAGCCCCAGAGCTGCTGAAATGGCTCAGGGAAATGTGTCATTAATTCCCGACAGCAGTAATTTCAAATATTTTACGAGCTTTCTTCAAACGGGCACCACTTGTTCAACACAAGCCAAATCAGCATTAAATTATAGAGCCAACCCTTGGGTCCAATCCCTGGAATGCTGCTGGGTTTGTGGATCCGACTATTTTACACAAATGTGGAGCTGTAACTGCTCCGCACCCCAGTGGCCCCATCAAACCGAGCACTGGGGAGAGTCCTCGGCAACAAAAAAATTGTTTCTTGTCAAAATAATGTAAAGCTGCAGCCATGGAAAGTGCCAGAGGAACAACCAGCCCCCGGAGCTGCTGCGGGGGAGGACGAGGGGCTGTGGGTCCCCCGGGAGCCCCGAGGGCTGAGCCGTGCCTGGGACATGGGCACAACCCAGGCAGGGCTGGGCCCCCCAGCCCGGGTGCCAACACCCCCAGCCGGGCTGGAATAGCTCCCGTGGGCCCCGGGGAACGTGGGCCAGTCCACTTTTACCCAAAGCCTTCCCCATTCCCAGGGAAGGCTCTGGCTGTGCCGGTGTTTCGGTGACAGAGGCACTGAGCATCCCCCCGAGGCGCCTGTGCCAGCACCCACGGGGGAACCAGTGCTTGCCACCCTTCTGGACTGGTGTTGGCACAAGCTGAGCAGCCTCTCGTGTGGTGCTGGGGCAGTGGGGGGGTTGGGGTGAGGAGCTTTTGGGTCCTCACAGGCAGGACTGGGGATGTTCCCATTCCTTATCTCCTCACTCCTTACATCAAAGCACCAGCACCCAGATAAGGAGATCTGCTTAAAAACCCTCTTACTGCCTGGAAAAGAAACCACAAATCAGGAGCCAAATCCTGCCCTGAACTGTGTGAGAAAGGGCTGCTTCCCTCCCATGGGTCATAGAAACACAGAGCTCTGAAGGTTGGAAAAGCCCTCTGAGCCCATCCAGTCCAACCATCCCCAGCTCTGCCAAGGCCACCCCTGACCCCTGTCCCCACGGGCCACATCCACAGGGCTTTGACATCCTTCCAGGGGTGGGGACTCACCCCTGCCCTGGGCAACCCCTTCCAATGCCTGAACACCATTTCCAGGCAGAAATTCCTCCTCCTGTCCCACCTGAGCCTCCCCTGGCACAGCTGGAGGCCGTTCCCTCTCCTGTCCCTTGTTCCCTGGGAGCAGAGCCCGACCCCCCCCGGCTCCCCCCTCCTGTCAGGGGGTTGCAGAGCCAGAAGGTCCCCCCTGAGCCTCCTTTGCTCCAGGATGAGCCCCCCCAGCTCCCTCAGCCCCTCCTGCTGCTCCAGCCCCTTCCCAGCTCCCTTCCCTTCCCTGCACACGCTCCAGCCCCTCCAGGTCTCTCTTGCCTGAGATCCCAGAAGTGCCCCCAGGGCTGGAGGTGCCCCAGCAGTGCCAGCACAGGGACAGTCCCTGCCCTGGGCCTGTGACATCATGGCTGGGACAGCCCAGGGGCCACTGGCCCCCTGCCCAGCTGGGAATGCCCAGGGTCACATTCACCAGCACCCCCAGGGCCTGTCCCAGCTTTCCAGCTGCTCTTCCCCAAGCCTGGAGCATTCCATGGGGTTGTTGTGATCCAAGAGCAGGACCCAGCACTTTGCTTTGTTGTTTCTCCCACCACTGGCCTCAGCCCATGGATCCAGCCTGTCCAGGTCCCTCTGCAGAGCCTTCCTGTTCTCCAGCAGATCCACATCCCACCCAGCCTGGCCTCATTTGCAGCTGGCTGAGGGAGCACTGGCTCTCATCAATAAAGATCCAAAGCGAGCTTTTCCTCCAGCTTTGTGTGACTGCAGTTCTCCCCCAGAGCAGGAGCTGAACCTGCCCATTATTCTTTTAATGTTCCAACAACTTTTATCTTTCTTCCTCCATTACAATGCTCAAACCTGACAGTCGGGAGGGGTGGTTATTATAAATATGTTTCCATTAAATGCCTCCAGTCTCAATATTCCTCTGGGAAACAATACATCTGAAAAATAATTTTACCATGGAATACTCGATCCTCGACACAAACACATTTCCAGGACACTGAGGAGCAGCAGGTGATGTGTCACCTTCCTCGAATTTCAATGGCTGCTGGCATTTCCTGAGCAGACAGAGGAGGTGACTGGGGGGTGGTGCTGCAGGAAGGGTTTGGGGTGTGAGCTGGAGTCGGGAGCAGAGCCTGCCTGGAATGTCAATGGATGCAGCACAGCATTTATCTCTTGTCCCCAGAACATGCATCTCCTGCAGTCCCAGCCTCCTCTTTCCTTCCCAACTTCAATCTCTGACACCACAAAGCGTTTTTTTGCCAGTATTTTTATCCATTGTGTGTTGTCTTCCTCGTTTGTCAGGAATTCTTCTCCCGAGGTTCTTCCATATTTGTCTGTGCGGGGCTGGGAGTGGAGCAGGCGTCAGACCACGGCAGCCACAAACCCAGGGAAAGAGGAGAATTCACTTTACCCTCTTGGAGAGCCACAAGTGGGTGCCACAGCAGCTGAGAACGTGCTACCCAGCAGGAAACTGTTCCCACATCAACCCAGCAAGGACACTGGGCATTTTTCATAGATATTTATGATTCTGCAGAAGTAGCAAATCATATTTAAGTATATGAGTCTTTTTAGCCTGAAAACAAAACCAAAGCAGGAACAGCAACGTGTAAATCTGGAGCGATGAAAAACGAGCCCAGGGAATTAACAAACCCTGTTTAAAGATGAATTTCTAATGAGAGATGACGAGAAATTAATCCAGTGTGACTCGGATAATCAACACAACAGCTCCAGTTTATGTGGGAGAGAGAGTGTAACTTCACTGTGGGCTTTAGTGGGAAGCTGGAGGAAAAGCTGCCAGTAAAAGCATTCAGGGGCAATTGGTGACAACAACATGAGTGTTTGTGAGGGGCTGGCCCATACAAAGAAAGGGTTTAATTCCCCAATAACTGGATTTAAGCTCCAGACTACCAGAGCCTTTCCAGTCCCCAGAGGGTCATGGGGTCTCCCGTCCTGAAGTCCTGCAGTCCAAGTGTCTCAGATCTCTTCCTCCTGTGTTGGTTCTTTACTATAACCCTGGGTTCTCCCTACCCCATCGCTCTGTTTCCCAATCTAAATTGCATTTCTCTTCCTTGAGTTTCCCTCTGTGTCATCCCATGGTGTTCCTGTTAATTTTGAGCACAGTCCAAGGATGCTTGAACCTGTCCCCCCTTGCTGGTGGCAGCACCTGCCCAGAGGGTGATGGAAGGACCAACAGACCCTGTCATGGGCAGCTTCTAATTAAAAGAGCTGATAAAAATCCCCAAATAGAAGGTGATTTAAGAGGGTTGCATTTTTTTTCTCCAAGAACTTTGTGAGTGTAATAACCAGCTTATAAATAAATGAAGGTGTGAACAGGAAGGTGCTGGAACAGGAGCCTGGGTACTGGGACTGTTGTAACAGCAGAAGTTGGCACCGTGGTGACAATAAATTCCATTTCTGTGTTGTCTGTGAGTCAGACCTTGGGCACAGAGCAGCAGCTGAAAGGAGGAGCTTCCACCATCCCTTTGGCTGTAAGGGATTTGGAGGGTCAAACACACTATTTATCACCCCAAGCCCACCCAAAATGAAGAGCAATATCTAGAGCTAATTAGATACCACTGCCAACAGTCAGCCATCCCCCAGAGGGGGAGATTTCCCAAGAGAAAGAGTGGATGCCATCCAGAGTGCGACTCAGGACAGGGGGTACCATGGAGATCCACTGTGGGGGGATCCCCCCAGGACCCTGTCCAGCTCTGGGGGCCCAGCACCGGAAAGATGGGACCTGTTGGAATGAGCCCAGGAGAGGCCACAGAGCTGCTCCCAAGGCTGGAGCCCCTCTGCTCTGGAGCCAGGCTGGGAGAGCTGGGGGGGTTCATCTGGAGAAGAGAAAGCTCCGGGGAGAGCTGAGAGCCCCTTGCAGGGCCTAAAGGGGCTCCAGGAGAGCTGGAGAGGGACTGGAGACAAGGGATGGAGGGACAGGACACAGGGAATGGCTTCCCAGTGCCAGAGGGCAGGGAGAGATGGGAGATTGGGAAGGAATTGCTGGCTGGGAGGGTGGGGAGGCCCTGGCACAGGTTGGGCAGAGAAGCTGTGGCTGCCCCTGGATCCCTGGAAGTGTCCAAGGCCAGGTTGGACGGGGCTTGGAGCAACCTGGGCTGGTGGCAGGGATGGTCTGTTCTGCCCGGGGTGTGTGGCACTGACTGATCCCTTTATCCCAGGTCCACACTGCAAACCCCTCTCCAGGGTCACAGCTCCTGTGTCTGGGCTGCACCGGCAGCCTCGGGGCTTGCAGGCTCCAACAGCAGCAGCACAGAGGTAAAGCCGAAGCCTGGGTTCTCCCAGGACTGTGCTGGGTGGACTGAACACACTGTTCAGATGCTCTTCGGAAGCTTCCAGGCAGGAGAAAAGCAGCAGCTCCAGCCTCTGCCAACCGTGCTTTGTTTGTCAGCTGAACGAGGCTGGAGCGCTGTGCCTTCGGGAGAGCGCTGTCTGTGGTGCTGGAGCACAGGGAAGGCTGCATTCACAGCTCTGCCCAGCTCCTGTGCGATATCCAGGAGACAGGGCTGCCTGTTCCAGGCTGGCTGGAGGAGCCAAAGGCAGCTCAGAACGCCTGGAACCGGAGCAGCTCCCCCAGCACAGCCCCGGGTGGCTCCGGCCCGAGGGGAGCCCCGGGCACCGAGTCCCTCGGGAGCTGCCAGACTTGGACTCACTGAGCTGCAAAGGACTCTGGGCTCATGGAACCCAAACACGGTGACCTGATGGGGCACAGAGTACCCAGGGGGGTGCTGGGTTTGCTGCTCCTGCTCTTTACCCGGCAGCTCCAGACTCCCAGGAATGCAGCTGCCCACAAGGGCCATGTCTGCTCCGGCTGGGAACACTTCCAGGGGGCTCCCACCACCTGGAGCCTTGGGACAGGGACACTTCACACGGTCACAGAGTCACAGAATGCCCTGAGCTGGAAGGGACCCCCAAGGACCATCCAGTCCAACCCCTGGCCCTGCCCAGGACACCCCAACAATCCCCCCCTGTCCCTCAGAGTGTTGTCCAAACCCTCCTGGAGCTCTGGCAGCCTTGGGGCCGTGCCCACTGCCCTGGGGAGCCTGGGCAGTGCCAACCACCCTCGGGGGAAGAACCTTTCCCTGAGATCCAACCTGACCTGCCCTGGCACAGCTCCAGCCCTTCCCTGGGTGCTGTCCCTGCTCACAGAGAGCAGAGATTGAGCTGCCCCTCGGGAGGAGCTGCAGACCCCGAGGAGTCTCCCCTCAATCCCTTCATTAACTCCAATCTCTCTTACACAGGGAGCTGCTCTTCTGAAACCACCTGGAAAGTCCTGCCTGCTGATGGATACAAACAACCAGTTTTTACCTACATCTTTCTCATTGTGGTTCCTCGAATTGCAAAATCCTTGGCTTTTATTTTATTTCCACGTACTCTGAGTACTGCTTTTGAACAGTGAATGCTTAAATGAGCTTGAGAGTAATGTTGGAAAAGAGATGCAGCAAATAGCCTGAAGGGCTCTCTTTAAAGGGAGATAACAATTATCAATGTCTGAGGGAAGATAACATAGAAAAGTGATGCAAACTCTTTCCAGTGGTTATAATATAAAAAAATCAGAACGGGATAAAAATGGAGTGCTCACACTTAGCCCATTAGCTCAGTAAGAAAACACTCGGGTGTCCTGGGATCTCCAGCAGCAGGAGGTGCCCACAGAGGCCCCTGGATCCGTCCTGGCTGTTTTAAAGGAGCCTGTCCAAAGCTGCCTGGGAACCTGGCAGCATCCTCCTTGTTCCAGTGCTGGGTCAGTGCAGGAAGGGCTCTCAGAGGCCTCCTCAAGGCTGGGTAAGGAGGGGTTCCTCTGAGAGACCTGTGAGAGGGACAGCCAGTGTCCTGCCTGAGTTCTCTGGGGAATCCCCCTCTGGATGAGCCTCGAGCAGCATTTCTTGGATTAGGTGTGCAGGGAAGGTCTCTGAGCTGCCTGGACCTGGCATCATCAGAATAGAAATTATCATGGTAGACGTACAATATATCATAAATATAATTATAATATTTAACTATTTATTAATTTAACAATGTAATATACTTTTAATTTTAATTTTCTTTTTTGATAATATTATCATTGTCATTATTGTTATTTTTATTATTGTTGTTTATTACATTATATTATATTATGTTATGTTATCTTATATTATGTTCTGTTCTATTCTATTCTATTCTATTCTATTCTATTCTATTCTATTCTATTCTATTCTATTATTGAGAGCGAGGGCCATGGTTAGTGGTGGGTTTGGCAGTGCTGGGCTAATGGTTGCACTCTCAGAAGGCTTATCCAGCCTCACTGGTGATTGCAGACACACCCAGAGGGAAGAACCACGAAGGTTCTGCAGCTCCCGTGTCCCCCAGCAGAGCTCTGGGGAAGGTTCTGCAACTCCTGTGTCCCCTGGCAGAGCTCTGGGGAAGGTTCTGCAGCTCCCTGTGTCCTCGGGCAGAGCTCTGGGGAAGGTTCTGCAGCTCCCGTGTCCCCCGGCAGAGCTCTGGGGAAGGTTCTGCAGCTCCCGTGTCCCCCGGCAGAGCTCTGGGGAAGGTTCTGCAGCTCCCGTGTCCCCCGGCAGAGCTCTGGGGAAGGTTCTGCAGCTCCCGTGTCCCCCGGCAGAGCTCTGGGGAAGGTTCTGCAGCTCCCGTGTCCCCCGGCAGAGCTCTGGGGCAGCTCTCACGTTCGGCAGTTCTCTGCCGATCCCCCGCTCACCTCAGCTCCTCCCGCGGCCCCGACCAGCAAAGCCCCTTCTCCCTTCCCCCGTTTCTGGTGCCCAGGGCTGTGGTGGGACCCCCGGAGCTCCTACCCAGCCCCGGGAGCTCTGAGAGGGGTGGCTGGAGGGGGCACAACCCTGCCCCAGCCCTCGGGCAGAGGGAGGTTCAGCCCCATAAATCACAGGCAGGAGACACCCAATCATTTGTTATTGAACAGACCCGGATGGAACTCTCAGAACCACCACAGAAATGGTGAGACAGGAGAGGGGGAAACAGGGAAGAACTGATGGTCTGTAGGACACACCTGGCACTGGCAGTGACAGCAGTGCTGAGCAGAGCCCTGGGGACGTGGGGAAGGGTTTCTGTGCTGACATCCAGGAGCTGCATCACTGACTCCAGAGATGATTTCTGTGCTGACATCCAGGAGCTGCATCACTGACTCCAGAGATGATTTCTGTGCTGACATCCAGGAGCTGCATCACTGACTCCAGAGATGATTTCTGTGCTGACATCCAGGAGCTGCATCACTGACTCCAGAGATGATTTCTGTGCTGACATCCAGGAGCTGCATCACTGACTCCAAAGGTGCAGCAGGTTGGGAGCAGTCCCAGGGAGCAGCAGCTGACGGGAAGAGGAGGAGGAAGTTCTGTGTGTTCTGTTACTGACTCAATCCCCACTGATGGAAAGGGAAAGCAACAGGAACCTCCACAGGGGGCTGGAATGAAAGCAAAGGCTGCATTCCCAGCAGTGTCACCCACAGGCAGCTGCCTCTGGCCTCCTGTGAGGGACTGCCTTGCTCCACACAGTGCTCAGCACACCCTCAGTTTGTGCTGGATTCCAGGAGCAGAGGTGGGATTGGAGTGTTCCCCTGAAGAAGGAGGCCCATAGAGATCTGTTCCTGTGGAAATGGACTTTTTTGCTAGAGAACAATAAGAGAAAAGAAGCAATGGACTCCCTAGTTCCTGCAGACCAGCTGCTGTGCACAGCACTGCTCCACAGCCCATGGCCACAGATCTGCCCACAAAGAAAAAGAAAGATTTTAGGAAGGAATTGCTGGCTGGGAGGGTGGGGAGGCCCTGGCCCAGGTTGCCCAGAGAAGCTGTGGCTGCCCCTGGATCCCTGGGAGTGTCCAAGGCCAGGTTGGAGCAACCTGGGCTGGTGGAAGGTGTCCCTGCCCATGGCAGGAGTGGCACTGGGTGGCTTTAAGGTCCCTTCCAACTCAAACCATTCCATGATTCCAGGATTTCCTTCCTGCTCCTGCACACCCTGGCAGAGATGGAACATCTGCTGCCTCTTCCTCCTTGACCCGTGTTTTCACTTTTCTAAGCAGGGACTGATCAACACTTCTCAGGGGGCAGGAATGGGGTCACAAATGGTAAACTTACCCTAGAATTTACATTAATATATGAAGGAAAAAATTAGGATGGCAGAAGAAAGTGCAGCTTCATCCTGCACTGCTCCTCCCCCTTCCTGACCTGCCACAGACCCCAATGATTGACTTTTTAACTTCATTCTCTTGGTGAAAGTGCTGAATTAAAATGCTTCCCTGGGAAACAGCCCTAAATGTGAGGTTGAGAGTCATGGCAAATATCCATTTTGCTGGGAGCAGTGACCACAGTGCCAGAGCTCTGCTCCCAGCCCCCTGCACATGCTGAGCTGTGTCTGTGCCCCCAAATGCCTCGTGGTCAATTAGGGAGTGTCACAGCTCCTGCCAGCAGAGCCACGGGCTCCTCTTCCCCTGCCCCACAGCCCTGCTGAGCCCCGAGGCAGACACAGGGCTTGGACAAGCTCCTGTCCCACAATAAACCCTACTGCAGGATGGTTATGTTGCTCCTCATCAAATCTAAAATCTCAATAACCAGGCAAAAATCATTATGACTGAAGCTCATCGGTGGCCTAAAGGTGGGTCCAAGCTGCCTGTTGGGGACAAGTGAGGCAGAACGGGGTTGGAAGTGCCAAAATCTGCATTTGCATCATTCTACTGCTGATTGCCTGGGCAGGAGGAGCCACTGAGCCACCCAGGAGTGGGCAGTGGAGGAAGCCAGAGAATTGCTGAGGAGGCAGTGGGGTGAGGCACAGAGAGGCTGCTCAGCCCAGGCATGAAGGAACTGGGGCCATAAAGCCCCAGGTCTGTGTCCACTCTGTCCCTGTTGGTGTTCCAGAGGTGCAGGAGCAAACCCTGTGGGATTTGGGTGCCAAGGGCAGGGACAGGGGGCTGTCCCTGCTGGAGGGACACCAGAGGGACCTTGGTGGCTCCTGCCCAGGTACTGTGCCCAAGGGATTCCATAAAATCATGGAATCAGACCCTAAACCCACCAGTGCCACCCCTGCCATGGGCAGGGACACCTTCCACCAGCCCAGGTTGCTCCAGCCTGGCCTTGGGCACTTCCAGGGATCCAGGGGCAGCCACAGCTTCTCTGGGCAACCTGGGCCAGGGCCTCCCCACCCTCCCAGCCAGCAATTCCTTCCCAATCTCCCATCTCTCCCTGCCCCCTGGCAGTGGAAGCCATTCCCTGTGTCCTGTCCCTCCATCCCTTGTCCCCAGTCCCTCTGCACCTCTCTCCTGTCCTCAGGACAGTATCTGGTGCCTGAGGGGAGATTAAGCCCAGGGGGATAAAACTCCCCTTGAAATGAACCCGTTTCTGGGTTGTTGTTTTTCTGGTTTGTTTTGTTTTGTTTATTTTCCCATCTGTGGATTTCTGAGCCCACTTAAGGAGGGCAGCAGAACAGAAGAATAAGAAATGACATCCTGTCTTCAGGATGAGATTATTACCACCTTAATGCACCCTCAGAGCACCAGAGTAAATAGAGGAGGATAAATCCAGAAGGTTACACAACACCTTTAGAAATATTTTTATTTCTCATATTTATAACATGTTCTCACAATGCAATTCTGCAAAGCCATTAAATATGAACGCCGAGTTCATAACTTGTGTAAACTTCCAAGGAAATGTTTTCCTTGCAGCCTGGTAATAAACGCCCATGTGAAATGCATTTAAATTTAAATAACATTTTCAATCCAACAAGTAATGCCAGAAATGACATTTTAAAAAGTTACGGCACGAGAGCCTGTGCAGAAATCAGGGGCAGAATAAAAGAAATTAAAACATTGTAAAGCAGCTGCTGCTCAGAGAAACAGGGGCTTTGGGGTCTTTGGGACAGTTCAAGAGTGGTTTCAAGTTTGTCCATTTGTTGTGTTCCACTCCCACATGGAATGGAACACATTTGGAGATGCCTGTGGCCAAAACCAGTGAAAGCCAAAAGGGTCCAAACCATAAAGCTCACAGAGGTTTATCAGGGCCCCCACACTTGGTATGGAATTGGGGCAGGTTTGGCCTCCAACTTCTAATAGTAAGAAGAATAAAAGAATAAAAGAAAAGAGGGAAGAGAGAGTGTGAGAGAGATGAGGCAGGAGAGGGAAGGACCCCACCAGGCCTGGCTCCAGCCTCCATCCACGTCCAGGATCCCGGGATGCCCCCGAGCTCCATGGGGGCACCTTCCCATGGGAAGTTCTCCCCACCTGGGCTGGGGGTGCTCCCTGTGCCAGGGGTGAGCAGGGCAGCCCCTTCCTCTGGACCCTTCTGGGCACAGGGCAGGGGGGCTGAGGGGGTTTGGGGGGCTCCATCCCCCTCTCCTGGTCTTGCTCCACTTCTGCTCTCGTGCTATGTGGTCTCGTTTGACAGGACTGAGCTCCCAGGTCCGGGGTGTTTGTGTCACTGTGTCCCCCCAGCTGCTGTCCTCAGCTGTCCTCGCCCATCCCCAGCTAAAATCCATCCCAGCTCCTCAGGAACAAAGGCAGGGGGGGTCTGCTGGGGGCACTGGGGCTCTGGGAAGTGGTTCACAGAAGATGTTCTTCCCTGTGAGGGTGGGGAGGCCCTGGCCCAGGTTGCCCAGAGGAGCTGGGGCTGCCCCTGGATCCCTGGGAGTGTCC
>NW_024104973.1:0-81552 GCF_003945595.2 Pipra filicauda | reverse complement strand
TCTTTCCAGAATGCCTCCTTGTTATGAATTGATAGGATACAACATACCCCAGCTGTGTGCCTGGAAGTTGGGATTTAGCCCTTTAAATGCCAGGACAACATCTGCAGGGAAAACAATTACGGAGGGTTCGCCCCAGTCCATTGGGTGCTACCGGTGGGGGCTGGAAGGGCCGCGCCGCCGTGAGAGGGGGCTCCACGGGTACCCGGCACACGGGTGCACCCCCGGGTGCCAGGGCAGTTCCGCGGAGCAACAGGCGGGCAATTAGTGGGCCGGGTGCAGATGACGCCGGGAGAGAGCCCCCAAGTAGGCGATGGAGGAAATAGTACTTTTTCTGACTCTCTCCGCAAGCTCTTTTAATTTTACAATGCCTTTCGCCCCGCTGTTCAGCAAGTCAAAATACAACCAAGTAAATTCAGTATCTAGTCTCCAAAGAATTTAATAAAATAGCGAAAAGATTGCCAGAGGTCTCCTTGGAGGTGTCCAACTTGGGAAACAGGGGTCGAATAGACACATTTTTCGTCCCAACGCAGAATTAATTCAACCTCGAAGACGTTTTCGTAGGACGCCTACTTAGTAAAGTTTTTCTGTAGCAAGAAGAGTGCTTATCATTGCAAAAATCGCAGAAAGCATTTATAGTGTGATCTTGTGTCTTGGAGTTTATAACAGGTGTCAGAGCTCTCTTCGAAAATGAAATACACACACACACACAAATACACACACATATATACGTGCGTGTGTGTATATATGTGTGTACCATTAAACAAAATGACCATTTTGTTTCAAACCATATGTGCGCAAAAGAAACATCAGAAAAATGTTACCGTTTTAAACACCTTCTATGCCTATACAGCTCAGACTCAGTCAGAATATATTATATGACCTTATCATGTTTCAAACTCTTTTTCTTGTCGGTTTTAGTGAGACGCTGCCGGGGAAACCATCATTGTCCCTCTTTAATAAGCTGTATGCTTTCAATCTTAGGTTACTTAGGTTAATCTCTTTAGGGTTGGACAATTCAAAATACCTTTGTTTTCAACAATAAAAAAGACATGCGAGTAATGAAATTGCAAATGACGTCAAGTATTGACATATATTACGATAATCGGCCATCACAAATTAAAAAGTACGATGAAGCATGTGGTTAAAGTGATATACCTTTAGAAAATGAGCTACAATTAGTTACTGTCCCTTCTGGTCTCCCTGTATCCAGCGTGATATTCCCTTCTTACAGCCAAGAGCGGAGGGAAAAATAAATTTAATAAAATCTCGAATTCGTTGTCCGGCAGAGAACGTAATTTCTAACAGCTTTTTCACAGAGTAGGAGCCAACGACCGAAAAATCCCTGAGGAGTGAGCCCTTAACCCAGGGCAACGCGCAGCTTTTTTATCCATGCCCCCACATATACGTCGATGTCCACATATTCTGTTCCTACGGCTAGCACTTAAATCTCCATCAGCTTGCTACTCTGGGTAATGGAGAAGCAGCGTGTATAAAACCGTTGAAGCTCCATAAATTTTAAAAACTCTGTGTTAGGATAATTTTTCCTTTCCTTTGGCACCCCGCGCTCGGCGAGTGCAGACGCCCGCCGTGCCAGGTACGGGCTGGTCAGGGGAAAGGGGCTCGGAGGCGGGCGAACCTGGGTTACCTGGCCACCGCCTCCTCCCGCCGGGCGATGTGTTCGAGGAACTCCCGCCAGGACACAGCCCGGCACCCTCTGCCCGGGTGCGCAGGGAAGAGACACACCCCCGTCTGCAGAAGCCTACGCTCCAAACCACGGGCTTGTCTCTCTTCCCTTTCTCACCGGGACCCCCACTAGAGTCAAGCCGGTTTCCCAAAGGCAAAGTGCCTGTTTCGGAGCCCTTTAAATCCCAGCCCGGCCCCAGGATACAGCGTACACGAGGGAGGATGCGTATGCATCTACGCTGCGGTCGATTCAAGGAGAAGGAGCAATGAAATATTGAAAGTGCTCGCAGCTGGCAGCTCACCGCAGTGCCCACGGAAAGGCGGGCTCTGGCGGAGGCAGGGGGTCCCAGCCCCCCGATTGATGTCCGCCCAGCCGCCCGGTCCAGTGCCGCGAAGCGCCGGCAAAGGAGAACGGCCTCTTTTTTTTTCTTTTCTTTTTTTTTTCTTTTCCCCTTCCCAAGAAATGCCGAATTCACGCGCAGAAAACGGCAGAAGGGGAACGAGCGACTGCACTGTCCTGCCCCTGCGCTCGCCCAGTTGCCCCTCGGCCATAGCAGCTCCCCGAGCCTGCCTGCCTCTCCCGAGGATGGATGTGCTTCATGCCCCTGCCGCGCATGGAAACCCAGGCCATCCTGCGAACGACACGTTGCCTAAATAAAGATAAAACATCACAGGCTTTCCCGGTTGGTCTCAATGAGTTGTCGATTCCTCCCCACTCCCCACCCACCTCCCTGCCCTCCCTGGCACACGTACAATGATAGAAAATGGTTTTAAATGACGAGGGGTCACGTAGAGCCATCCTGATCGTTTAGTAAAAATAACAGAGCTATTATAGAGCTGAAGGAAGGAGCCAGGAAGTTCACCCACACATGCTTCAATGCAGTGCCTCGACTGAATGCAGACGCATAGGCAAACATATATATATATATAGATAGATAGATAGATAGATAGATAGATATCTATATTGTATATGTATGTATATGCAGAGGGACCGTTCCATGTGACTCCGCTCAGCACACTCTCATTAGGCCCCAAATGCACACGTGTGTGTACAGATAACAGTGCACGCCCATGTATGTAGGGGAGGGGGGGACGTGGAGGGGCTGCTTGTGTCTTCGGGATGGAAATGCACATAAACCCTTTTATGAGAGCTCGGGAGACAGCAGTTTCTCACTAACCTACTTTTTTTTTTCTTTTCTTTTTTTTTTTTTTATCTCTATTGCCGAAAACTGGAAATAATTAAATTCTTTAAAGGTTTACTTTTGAAACCGTGGCTGGAGTAAACTATGATTCAGGTGTAAATAATTACCAAAGTCATGAAAGCGGCAACTGCTACATGTGGTTTATTCATTGCTTTCTTTTTTTTTTCTTTTCTTTTTTTTTTTTTTAATCGTTTGATCATTTTCATCCCTAACTGTCTGCCAAATTCACATATTTGTAATTTACTAAACTTTATCGTTCCTACCAGGATTGGGATGTTGTACATTAGTTTCTAGACCCGTCCTTCCCTGCCCTGGTGCAGAAACCTGGCTGGAACAAACTGGATGCTCCGCAAGAAAGGATAACGCTATTATCCTTGTGTTTGGAAAAGCTTTCCGTATCAGTTTAGAGAAATTACAACTGAATAAAAGATGCTTCCCCTTTCATAAACGCTACCAGACCTACTCGATTTTAGACTCCGGAGAAGAAATGAGTTATTAAAAGGAAGAAATTGTTTAAACACAATAGATCCTTGCCCAAATGAAAGCATTCCCTGGGGCAAGACTAGCAGGATTTGACCGGAGAGCATGCAAATCAGAAGGATCAGTTAAACGAAAGCCTTGGGGAAACAGGAGAAAGGTGGACATATAATATACACCCTGTAAACAACCCCCCAGGATTGATTTCATCCCTGTTTTCTTCAGCCTGAGCCTGCCTTTTTTTTTTTTCCTTTTCCTACACTACGATTTCAACCCATTCATCTCTTCAAAAAGCCATGGTGGAAAAAGGCAGGAAAACTATCTTTTTTTCTTGCCTATGCCTTATTTTAAAATATTTTTGCATAGTAAGCCACTACTTGAACATGTTCTGGTGTTGTAAAAGTGTTTTTTATCAGGCTGTAAATCACTGTCACTCTGACAGGGCAGCCGGAAATGTAAATCACACCGTAGAGTTGAAGTTATGAAAAAGTTTGTTCCCTTTTCTGCGTCCCAGGAAGATCGTGGGGCTGCTGGGTTGGAAAGGGAGGGGGAAGGCTTGTTTACTATTTTCCTTCTCCACCAAACTGTTGGCTCCACGGTGCCTGGGACTTTGATGAGAAAGAATGGACAATGTGCAGAGTCCCTTTCTATGACACCCAGGCCACCGCCACTTGGGAGGTCTTTTGGCCTAATGCAACCACAGCTAACTGCTCCCAACAGGAGGCTCTGTAGATCAGGCAGGGTCACAATTATACTTCTGCTAAAGGCAAGACTTGCTCTTAAAAAAAAAAAAAAAAAAAAAAAAAAAAGAGAGACAAGGGGAGGGGGGACGGTTGAATTAAAGCCTTTCAATTAATCTGGGGAAGGAGGGACCGAGAGCGTGGTTAGTTGGAACCGTTTCCAAGAGGCATGAACATAATCAGGTTGCATCCCTCCAGAGGGAAGTTTTGGGGAATGAGGTCCGGGGTGCTTTGCATGGGGTTACTCCCACTCCAGGGCTGCCACGCCAAGTCATCTGTCGGGAGCAGCATGCCTCCCCCGTGTTCGTGTGAAGTGTTTTGGGGTCTCATCCGCGGGTGGCAGTCCTCGCTGGTGTCAGACATTTCATGGGCATTAGTCCTCTGAGATGGGGAGGAGAGGGGTATGTAGCCATAGTCAACAACGAGCCCTCAAGCATCACCCACTTGCGCGGAGGGGGAGAAGGGCTCCGGGAGGAGACACCACATCTCCTTGGCCTCTGATTTCGGCACTCGGGGGGCGCTATTATTTTCTAGGGATGGGAGGACAGGAATGTTGAAACATATTATATGTCTCGAACAGGGGGACGAATTTCCCGGCGCTATTAAAACCCGTGCCTCTTGCATTTACGCGAAGAGGTGAAAAAAAGCGGGAATGATGGAAGAGGGGGGCCTCCGATCTCGGCCGCTTACCGAGGTGGCGGCTGCCAGTGCCAGTGATGGACGCGGCGCCTCCGGGTTCGCAGTTGACCCGTCCTCCTGCTGAGCCGGGTGGGTGTGCGCCCTGCGCCGCCCGGCTACCCTTCCCCTACTCCGTCCGCTCTCCCTCCTATCCCCGTATAAAGCCCCGAAATTCACTCCCCTCCGTTACCACTCCTGGCAGCCCGAACCCCGCCGGGCCGGGGACTTTGGGCGGATCCGGCTCCCGGCTGCTGCCTCTTGCCTCGGCGGGCGGGACAAGGAGAGGGTCTCACCTTGTGCCCCTATTCCCATCCCCTCCTAGCGCCTGGGGCAGGGGGACCCCTCCGCCGCACAGTTCCGGGCAACTCCTTGCAGGCAACGAGATCCGACCGCGGGAGCAGGGACGGGCTCTGGGGACCACCCCGGTCGCCGGTCTCGGCTCCGCTCACTGCCGCCCACCGCTTACCTGGACCAGGATCCCCATGCTCGGCGACGGGCTCACAGCGGGACGTAGGCGAGAGGGGAGGCCTAGGCCCCCTGGGTGGGGAAGGGCCCGGTCACGGACCATCTCCCCCCCACACCCCAGAGAGATCCGGCGGGAGGAAGAGAGAGGGAGGAGAGAGGAAAAGCCTTTTTTTTTCCTCCCGTTTCTCTCCTCATTTGAGCCGAAGTGACCCGCAGTATCTGGAGAAGGTTTTTGAAGACGTTTGGGAGGGAGGGAGAGAGTTTTCTGCTGAGAAACTCAATCTGCCATACAGTAGCGGCTGCATCTGGGATCTGTCACCGCTGACAGCACCACAGGGCACAGACATGATCTTCCGCACAACACTGCAACTCCCCAAAATACCCTTCTCTCTCCCAAGGTATCTGCCGGGCTGTATCACTCTCCTTCGCCAAAAGGGGGAAAGCAACCTGAACTCCCGCAAACAAACACACCGAGGGGAAGGCAAGACAGAGAAAACCCCTCTCCCCCTTCCCCTCCGCGATGCTGAACCCGCGGCCGATGAGGACGCAGGGCAAGAGGCGATGTCACGCTCCGAGGGCGTGCAAAGGCCATAAATGTCCTCGCGCGGCGAGATTCCCGGGACTGACTTTAATGAATAATTTCGGAGACAGTTATGGCTTTAGGTAATTACAGCGCGGCTCTATGAAAACCAGATTTGGCAGAAAGGCAGTCAAGGCCGAGCCGTGCGCTTCGGCTCTCCCCTGCCGGCCTGCTCCAGACACCCACCCCCACCCCGCGTCGCCGCTCGACCCCCCGGACGTCCACGGCCTCCTGCACCCCCCCAGCTGCCGGGGACCTCCTTCGGGCAGCGCTGCCAGGAATTTTGCGAGGGCTGGGGGCTTGTGGGGGAAGCACCTATTATTATTATTATTATTATTATTATTATTATTTTTAATCTCTTCCGCCTCCTGTATTTTCTGGCAGCACATTTCATTGTCTTTTAGGTCAGTTTTAAAAAAAAACTTCTCCGGGTTTGCACGAGCATCTAGCTTTTAAAGAAGTTCATTATACGCAGCTGTTTCAGCCTATAGCCACATATGGCATGCAAATAGGGACCCCTATAGGAGAGTCGGCCTCTCTATTACCCCCACATGTTTGTTCAACAGACAGGGCCGGCAAAACGACTCTACTGCTGTACATTAAAATAGAATTATACATTTTTCTCCCGAGTCCTCTGGGTAACTCAAGGGCTTGTTCCTGTTTTGAACAACCTCCACGGTTAGCAAATGAACGGCTCCGAGATGCGGGCACGCTGATCTCCATTTTTTCGCTAACACATTACTGCTGTTCCCAGAAGCCCGCTACTGGCGGCAGCCGTACCTAGCCCCCAGCCCGCTGGGTTGCAGACCCTTGTGCCTTGCCCTGCTTCTCCCCAGGGTTCGCCCGGCCTTCGCCTATGGGAAGAAGGCTCCAGGGTCGGAGTCTCCCAGGGGAAAGGTACCGGGGCGACAACCTCAGCCCTGCCACAGAGCCGTCACCAGTCAGAGCTCTCCTGTAAAGCCCAGCGATGGGATTTTTCTGGGATTTTTTTTTTTTCGATTAGGGTTTGTTTCATAGGGTTATTTTTTTTTTTGCTTTTACGTCTACATTTTTTTTTTAAATTCACTTACCCCTCCCGACCCCCGGTGTCGGTGGCTGTGGCGGGAAGCCGAATTCACAGCATACCGTTTGCACTGATTCAGAAAGGAAATAGTTCCTTTTCCTTTCGAGATTACAGATAGACACAGCGGAGCGTTGCGGTATATTAGGGGTTTTATTTTATTTTATTCTGCTGGAACAAAGAAATAGAAGTATTTTTAATTTATTTTTAAGGTCACACGGGGCTTTTTTTTGTTTCCTTTTCTCCCTCCTCCTGGCAAGCGTATTTTACAGCGAGAATTTAATCCTTTAGATAAACAGTCTAACATTATCTTTTTCCTCTG
The DNA here is from genome assembly GCF_003945595.2 of Pipra filicauda. Classification (NCBI taxonomy): domain Eukaryota; kingdom Metazoa; phylum Chordata; class Aves; order Passeriformes; family Pipridae; genus Pipra; species Pipra filicauda. The sequence goes on along the minus strand of NW_024104973.1, from coordinate 74,345 downwards.
GAGACTAAATCAACTGCTTTCTCATCCACACACCACCCCCACACCCCCGCCCGCTCCTTCCTGGTAGTAGCATTGATTGTAATGTACAGCTGAACAAGTGTCAGCCGTCCAAGAGTGCTAACAGCCAGCGGAGGCTTAAGTTGTATTTATTCAATTATTATTTTTTATCTCCTTAGGGGAAAAAAAATAAAGAGTGGTAGGACACATAAAAAACCCGTAAAGTTAAAAGTTTGTGAAAATAAGAGTAGCAAACTTAGTCTCGGAGCCCCGTGAGCCAGGGCTTCCAAACTGGCTGCTCGGCGTTACCGTCAACCAGTCCCAGATCTCAATTAGAGGCAATTCATTAGGATTTAATAGCAGGTGCAAAGCCATCTCCTCGCCAGCAGCACTGCCGTTTGGGTAGGGAATCGTCTTGTTTTAGAACAGCCTTCAACTCTCCCGGCTTGTTGTAAACCTGACTACCACTTTGGATAGCGGGGTGTCGGCGCGCCTGCGACTGCCCGCACGTAAGCGTTGCACTTTGTTTGGCTAATTTCTCCCTGCCAAGACATAAGGTGGAAATCTGCCTGGTTCGATATTTATTTTGGAAGACAGCGCTGTGAGCGAATGCGCCGGGAGAAATCGAGCTGAGATAAAGCAAGAGCTGGGATGGGATTTGGGGGGGGGGGGTTGGAGGGGGGGTGGAGGAATAACACCGCCCGCGGAATGCACCGTTTTTGCTTTCTCAAAGTCTCAAACAGATAAATAAACAAACAACCTCGGCGGCAAACTCCAAAAGTGCCGGAGAATTCGGGGGCTCGAAATTGGGCTGGGCCGAGGAGCCCTGGGGCGGGAGTGTCGCGTCCCGCTGCACCCGCATCCCAGCTGGCGGCCGCGGCCGGGCCGGGGCTTGGAAAGCGTCGCCGTGATTACACCCAAGTGGAGAGCAGGATGGCTCCGAGCCGTCTGATCTGACGTCAACATGTCTCTAGCTCCTCGCTGCAAGATAGAGGGAGCAGAGCCGGGGGAGGGACGGCTCTAATCATTCCCAGATGTCTCTAATAGCAGATATAAAGACTTATATAGTGTCTGAGAATAAATTTGTAATCAATGCTCTAAAATCGCATCATCAAAGCAATGGTATTTCTAGAGGCAAATGGGGTTGGGGGAGGGAAAGCTGTGGAAGAAGGAGACACACACTGCGCTGGTTTGGAAGGTGGAGAGGGAGGCGCGGGATACGCCAGAGAGCCGCTGGCCCTGCGCATCACCCGGCTTTGCTAGAATTTATGTGAATGTATAATTCAGATAACAACTCTGCTTTACTGTCCATTGTGACAAGCTGAAACAGCCGAACAGTAATTGGCCAATTAGAAATAGAAAAGATTGTAGCTGGTTTGCAAAGGCACGTATTTCATGGCCCACCGAAAAAAAATTTCCAAAATTAAAAATACGTAAAACATCGATAAGCCTCTCGTTACAGCAGAGGGGATTATGTCTGTAAGCGTGCAGAATGCGTTTCCTTCCCATCGCTGCTTGGAGGTTTCTTCTGTGTGTTTGTGAGTCGCCGGGCGAGTACGTGTGAAAAAGGATTAAGGTTGGGTTTCCAAGCGCAAAAAGAGGATATTTTGCTTAGAGGTTTTATTATTAACCTTCTCTCCCCCCCTCCCCGCCCACCTTTCAAGCTCATGCTGTCTCCACGGCATCCCCTGGTCGTGTTTATATCCCTATATTTGGCCGCGTATGTCCCGGCGCTTGTTCTGGGGGTGTCTGCGGCTTGACCAAAGAGGCCCCGTTACACCTTTTTGACAACGATAGCAAATAAGCACTAATTTTTGCAATAATCTTTTGACTTAGACAAGAGCTCCTGGGAAAGATGGGGGAGTGGGGGTGGGAAAAAAAACCAAATTCCCCACAATAAAAAGCAAAACGAAAGGGAAAAAAAAAAAAAAAGCCCCACCACCGTTTATCTCCCTTGCCTGCAGGAATGCAGGCATGGCATCCACACTCGATAGCAACGAGGTCCTATAGGGGTCCCGCACATTGCTGAAAATCCCCCAAAACTCAGTACTGCCGGTTGCCGATGGGCTTGCTGCCAGCGGCGGGGTACAGGGCCGGTCCCTTGCTGCGTCAACGTTTCCCAAAACCAGGACGAGCTCTTAAAACCCATGCTTCTGTCTGCCTGAATCGAACACCCTCGGGGCCCCCGGGGGCTCACACCGCCGCTAGGGAGGTCCTTGCCTCCTTACGAGGAGGCAACCGCTCTATTTCGGGCACGTAATCGGGCCCGCATCCCGGAGAAACCGAGGGATCGGTCCCTGGGAGGGCAGGGGAAGAAGGATGTCACCCCAGGGAGGTTTGTCGCTGTTCCTCTTCAAGGGGAAGAAAGAAATTAAAATGCTATGTTGCTTGAGACCGAGCAGAGGATCTCTCCCTCAGCCATGAAACGAGGACATTCATGGGTCCATGAATCCGTCTGCAGTGACAGGGCTTCAGTGCCCCATCTGCTCTCCACCGTTTCTCTGCTCTCCCCTCTCTCTTCCTCCCCGCACCCGCACAGAAAAGTTGCAGAGTGGGAAAGGCTACCGTCCCTCCTCCTACGTGCCTTTCACCTCGGTAAAAGCTCCTAAAAATATTTTGGCCCCGAGGAATTACCGGACAAGTCGACGGGACGGTGATGCCCCCGGGTGCGGGCAGGGAGCGGGGCGCAGCGCTCCACTGTTATCAGGCCTCGGCTCCGCCGGCGAAGAGCTGAGGCCAGGGCACTGACATCCCCATCTACCATCAATTTACCTTCTGCTTCCCCATTTAGCTTTTAACGTCAAACCCTACATTTTTGTCGGCTCCGGCCTGTCTAGGGCTCTTGTGATTTAGCTGCGGGAATGGCTGCTCCTGAGAAAATAGCAACATCCTCGTTAGTGAGCAATTAAAAGAGGTAGTCCGTAGTGGATCCAGAGGAGCTCACGGTTCCGATAATCTGACGTTTTAAAAATGGAAAATTATTGAGGGGGAAATATCGGACAGGCGATTCGGAGATTGCATATCGGAGCGGCCCGCTAGCCCCCGGCCTTGCCGCACATTCCCCGGGGGAATTGTAGCCTGGTAACTCGGTGAAGGGAAGACACAGCATCTGCAGAGAGGTTGCCTGGAACCTGCCGCACCGCAGCATTCGCAGCCACCCCTCTCCCCTTTTATTCTTTCGTGTACCGCTATAAAGAAAAAACAATAGTTGTTTGAGCAGAGAATGGGGAGTGCGAGAAGCTCCAGTTCATCAGCTGGACAGTTAATAGGCAAGTAAAAGCAAACAAGGGGGGAGATTCTTCTCTCCAAGTGTTATAAACAGAGGCAAGTGCCTGTAAACACAGACCCACGCCGGAGAGCAGAGCCGGGCTGCCTGACCCGACGGGAGGGAGGGCACATCACTTTTGTCCGGTTGTTGTAACCCCGCAACCTCCCCACTGTCAGCAGGGGCGACTAAACGGCGCAAGGGCTCCCTTATCTTTTTATGGGCAATTGCACATCTACCTACGCTTACGCCAGATCTCGTCGGGAACCACTTCCTTAGGCGCGGCGGTACGGGAAGGCAGGCAGGTATGAAGTCTTGGACCTGAAGAGAGAGCCAGCTTGGTTTAAATTGAGATGATTTAAAATACGAGCCCGAATTTCATTATGGAAAAGGTGGAAAACTTTATGCTTAACCAGGAATGGCCAAAAATACCTAGAGCAGCTTCCTTATGTGAAAACCTTTTAATTTTTCCCTTGCCTGCCTATGATACAGAAGCGCGCCACACATTTTCCAGCTCTGAATGTCTGCAGCTCGCCCTGGTACTGGGGAGCAGAAAACTTGCAGACCTAGGAACGGGACCCTTGTAAAGGAGTCTATAGACAGGGAGAGAGATAGAAAGGAAGAGAGATCCTGTTGAGAAAGCAGTGAACCTACTAAGTAGAGCCAGAGCATGGGCTGCTGCAGTTTGCAGTTAGATAAAAAAGGTTAAAAAAAAACCCTGTACTCGCTGTACGCTGTAGCGTACTGGAAACGTGCAACCCAGGAGAGTTTTAGGAACCACAAAGTTAATATTAAGTTCACCATAGCTCATTGTAAATCTTACATATTCCCTACAACACCATCACCTCCTCCCCCCGTACGCCTCCGCAAATCCCTTGCCTTGTTCGCTCTTTATTCCTTGACGTAAAATTACCTGCTACATAATCACTCCGAGAAAAGCCCGCCGGCCTCTTTCGCCTGCCTCCGGCCTCTCTCTGGGAAGCCGCCCCCGCGGTCCTCCCCCGCTCCGGGCCCGCGCCTGGCACCGCCGCCGCCCGAGCTCCGGCGGCAAGAAAACCGCGCATCTCTGCTATTCCTGACCCGCCCGGGCTTTGCACCCTTGTCCATTTCCCGTTCGCAGTAGGTCTCCTGCATGGAGAACACCACCACAAGGAATTCCTACTCAGCTGAACTGCCGGTTTCTGTTCAACACTCACGGGGTTGAGAGATCCCTCCCTCTACCCCTCCTTTCACTCAGTCATTTGTTTAAAAATAAACTTAGGAGCCATCTTTATAATTTAGTTTACTTCCGAATATTTTAAATATTATGAAAAAAAAAGCCATAAACAACGCTGTTATTCAAAACATTTTGAGGTATAAAACATAAAAAGATTTGGATTTTCTTTTTTTTTTTTTTCTTTTTCTTTTTTTTCCTTTTGTTTTGTAAAAAACACACACAGTGGTTTATTGAGTACTTACAACGTTTACACCTTCAATATTAATTAGATTCCACTTTTCCCCTTACGGACGGAAGTGCACATACCCAGTAACTGTTGAAAACATCTTCAAATACTGAACGACCACAACAAAATTACAACACTAAATACCGAGTCAATCGAAACATTGGTGCAACTGCTTCTGTTGAAATATAGCTTTATAATCCCATGAATATTTATATCCAAAAGGCCAAGTATTAAAGATACACTTCACATACACACTAATGCCAGGGAGGGATTTTTTTTTCCTTTTCTATGGTTCTGTTTTCCCCGTGTGTTTTATACAGAGCAAATAACATTCACGAAACATTTAGAGACATTACCCCTTACCAAGCTGGAGTTTCCTCTTCATATATGGAATGCTTTTTCCCTCTCCTTCAAATATCCACATTTTGGGGGGGGTTGGGGGAGAAATTGCACATAAATAAACTGGACGATTCCAAATACAAAGAGTCCTCAGAGAAGAGCTCACTACCGAGACTAAGAGGACGGCTCCTCCAGTCCTGTCGTGCTCACTGCTTGAGCTCCAAAGCCCAGACATGCTGCGGCCAGCCAGTCCTCCCTTTGGTTTTCTTATCGTTGCTGCTAACTGTGCTTTTCAAGATTTCGTTCTGGGGAGACAGGATGCGAGGGAAGAGAGAGAAACAGGAGGGGGAAAGCAGAGAAAAAAAAGGTTAGATATATTCCTCTCCTTTCTAGTTCGCATCTGCCCTGTCTCGAGATCGAAAACTATGAGGAGACCTGAGCTGCTGTCGAGGCCTGCGGGCTGCAGCGGACATAGCGGGGCCCCCTCCACGGGGTCTTGCCGCGGGCGAAGCAGCCGCCCGTGGGAGCGGCCCTGTGTCGTGCGCGGCTGCCCGTGTTCCCGGCGGAGGCCGATCCCCGCTCCGCGCCATCCCACTGCCCTCCACGCCCGGAGCACGGTGAAGCGGGCTGGAGGCTGAGCGGCGCCAGTAGTCCACGGGGTGATGGGGATTACGATAAGGTCTCGGCTAAACCATACCCCCTCCCTGACTGTGCGGAGAAGATGGGCACTGGCACTTATCGAGGCAAAACATCGGATTCGCGACCAGCCCAAATCTACGGGAATCAATCACACGCAAGCGTGCCATAGGGCCTACACGAAATCGGGCTTGCGCTGCCTAAGCTGACTATCCCGTAAAAAATAAAAAAAGTTGAAGCGCCGAGTGCAGGGGCAGGAAAGCCTATTGCTGCGAACCTCGTACTTGCCGACGGTTTAAAGCCGTGCTGGCTTAGCAGATAATAATGCCTCCAGACTTTTATTTAAAGAGAGCGGAGGCTTGTCTCCTGCGGGATCACGGTTTGGGATCCGGGACAAGCAGCAACCCGGGAAGTAACCTCCCCGGGGGGCCCTAATGTGTCAACGTTTTCCTCGCGGCTGCTCTCAGCCTCCGGTTCGGATGCGGACGCCGACGGCCGCCCGCGGCTGTGCGCTGTCCCACTTTTGGCCCGCAGTTACGGCCAGGGACGAGCGGGACCGAGGTGTCTCCCATGGACATCCTCCGGCCACTCTGCTCAGCAAGGCGCCGGGAGCGCCGGGATAGGGTGCCGGCGGGCAGCCGAGCAGCCTCCTCTCCGCGCCTCCCCTGACCCATCCCGCCCCGTCCCGTTCCGGAGCACTGACCAGCTCCTTCTTCCTCTTCTCTTCCTTCACGTCTGTCTTCTTGATCTCTGCCTTGAAGGCCTCCGCCTCCCCGTTCTGGTCGTCCTTCGCCAGCAGGTCCATGAGGTAGGCGATGTAGCTGGTGGCCAGACGGAGGGTTTTGATCTTGGAGAGCTTAGTGTCGGCGGGCACGTTGGGGATGCACTCCCTCAGCTCCGCGAAGGCGCTGTTGATGCTCTGAGTCCTGCGCCGCTCCTTGCGGTTCGCCGTGCCCCTGCGTTTCACCGGCCGGGGCCCCCCGAGCCCTGGCGGGCCGTTCCCGGGCGGCACCCCCCCGTAATGGGAGTGGTCCATGCCCGGCGCCCCGTTGGCGTACTCGGGACTGTAGGACAGAGCCATGCTGTAGTCGGGGGGGGACATCTCCGGGTGACTGCTGATGAGCCAGCCGTGGAAGTAGGGGTTCTCCTCGTGGCCGCAGCGTGTGGCGGCGGCGGCAGCGGCGGCGGCGGCGGCAGCGAAAGGGTAACCCTCATGGTGCACCACCGGGTGGTGGGGGAAGCCGCCCACTAGACTCATCCCCGCTCCCTAGAGCACCCCACCCCTCCCCCCCAGGGCCCCAAAACAAAGGTTTCCCCTCCCCGCCCGCCCCCCACCCCCCGCCGCAGCGGCGGGAGATGCTGCCCGCCGCTCGCCCCTCAGCACTGTCCCGCTGCCCTCTGCCTCTCCATAGGGCGCTGCTGCAAAGTCCCCGCGGGTGCCCGAGCGATCCCCCCTCCCCGGGCGCCGCCGCCGCCGCTCATGCGTTGTGCCTCGACCTCCTTCTCCTCCTTGCCCAGGGCCGGGTCTTCGAGGAAGCGCACACAGAAAAAAATAATAATAAAAAAGCTATGGAGAGATGTCGACCAAAACAAAACGGCTTGGCTTCCCAGCCCGGGATCTTCCTCGCCTCTTTCTTCCCTCCTCTCTCGCCAAGTCCGTCGCGACCCGGTCGGGTGGTACTTACACGCGGCCCCCCTCCATGTGCCCCCGGTTCGGGGCGGGCGGGCGGGCGGCGCTCCCCTCTGCCCTGCGCGGTGGCGGGGCCGTCAGTGCCTGGCGGGCACTCGCATCCCTGCCCTGCCCGCCGCGGGGGTCAGCGCCCCGGTGCTCCTCTGGGACATCCGCGCCGCTCTGCCGGGCGCGGCGGCAGCGGGGCTCGGCGCGGTGCGGGGCACTGGCAGGGCTCCCCGGCCCAATCTCCATGTACAGCTACATGTTTAGGGCCGCTCGGGTTAATATATGTCGTCAGAAGCGGCGGCCGCCAATGGCCGCGGCGGGGGCGGGGCCCGCCGCCCTCCGCAATAAAACTTTTTGATGTTCGCTCTGCTAATTGCCGAGCTCCTCTTTTAGGATTGGCTGCCCCTCCGCATCCCTAATGTAATTAAAACAAGGGGGGGAAAATTATCATGGAGGCAGAGGTTAATGCAAGTGTTTAGCAGATGCCTTATAGTAAAATCTACATTAAAAAAGATATTAAAAAAAGCAATAACAACCCCCCCTCCCAACTAATTAAAACTTAAATATTGGATAATCTCAAACCAGGTACAGTATGGATCCAAGGAATTTCTTGGCAAAAATCTATGTGAGCACTTGATAGGCTCTGAGGTTGCTTTGGCAAAGTGCTTTGTGCCGGTCCGGTAGAGGAACAAATAAAACCGGCTTCGGAGTGCGCACTCCATCGGTGCCCGGTTGTGACAGACATGCCCCAGAAGCGCTCCGGCTTATACTTGTATTGCTGGTTAATATACACAACGAGATTGTTAGTTCCCGTGAGGAGGGGCGAAGCTACTCTGCCTCGCCTGTCACCCGACGTGCGACCCGGGTTAGCACGGGCTGGCTCCGGCTGCGCGGCTGCTGATTGACTGAGGGAGCGAAGCGCTCGGGATTTGGCCGGGGACGGTGTTTTCTTCCAGAAAGAATTGCTTTAAGACACTAACAATAAGTCTGACTTTAACCAATTCTTTTCCAGCTTGCTGCCTGCGCCTATGCATCTCCACCAGTGTTCACCCGAGTGATTTAAGCGCCTGAAATGGGTTTCATGCCTCTTTAACTGTTATGATCGGTAAGTAACCGAGTATTTTTTACAGCATGTTCCGAGCTAATTTTCTAGCTTTTACTAAAAAAAAAGAAAAAAAAATTCACCACATTCCTGCTTCTGCAATAAAAAAAGCATCTGCAGAAAGCAGGTTTAGTTATCGAAAGGGAGTAGTGAAATGTTTGTTTAACGGCCAGGCCAGGAGGAAATGTTTCGTAGCTATTTAGGTGCTTTACTTCGGTAAGCTTGAAGACATTACAAAAGAAAAATGGATCTCAAGCTGCAACTCATGGATAACTAGGAGTCGAAGAGAATTGTTGTCATCTTCAAATGGAATCGAGCATTACTAAATAGCTGCGAAATACCAAATACCCAGCCTTAGCTGCGCTGGCTGACGTCTAGGCTGCTTCGGTGTATATTACAATGCAATTTTACAATATAGGCAGTGTGGAAAACTGTGTCAACAGGAGCTGAGAAGTCATAAATTAAAGAAAGAGAAAGATAGAGATGGAGGAGTCTGTGAAAGGAAGCAGCAAGAGCTGCAAGTCCAATTTCTGCAGCACCTCAGTGTGCTCTGCGGCCCCACTGGAGAGTCGGTGGGAAAAACCGCGGGGGAAAGCGCTGGGTGCTGGGAAGAAAGCGAAAATCAACTCAGTGCCCGGGTAGAGGAGGCAAGCTGAGCCCGGGCGGTCTCGGCGCGAGGAGAGGCTGCCGACGGGCTGGCCGTCGGGGTGCCGCCGGGACACAGGGGCTTGTTGGGGCCCGGGGACTTTGCGGGTGAGTCTGCGGGCTCTCGGCAGGAAATGCCCTGCAGGCAGTGGGCAGTCTCCGCGGACGAGACCGTCCACCAAGGAGCAGCCTGCTGCAGTACTGGGGAGCTGGGTTCGTCGGGGAAATACCAAAGGCAAAGCGCGGCGCCGGCCCCGCGGTTCTACGGGACGGGGAGTGCAGAGTTGGACTTGCACAGTGAGGAGACGTGCACGGAGCACAGACACGCAGGCGTACATTTTATAAGCATATACACATATGCGTGAGCGTCTGGGTGTAAACTGAGTACGAAAGTGAAAAACTAGTCCAGATGTAGAATTGATGTATACACACATATATCTCATACGTACACACACATGCTTGCAACCGACTGATGCATATCTGTATTTATATACGCATACACACATATGTATATATTGTATTATCCTAAGGAAATAACGTGTCTGCAGGGCGGATTTTTAAATTTAAGGAAGGACCTGGGCAGACCGTGCAGGCAGGCAGAGCAGAGCCCCGGAGCGGCCAGGCAGCATGCCTCTGCTGCTCGGGATGCAATGTCTGCAGAGCTCAGCCTGAAAATCCACCCAGATCCTGCAGCGGTTCTCCGGTTTTATTTTGCTGCAATATTTACTTGATGCGAAGAAGAAGTGGGCATTGTCAAGACCTGAAAGTTATATTGGCTTGCAGACGGGATTGTCTTTCTTTGCACTTTCCCTGTTTGTGTAGGAGCTTTCCAGTATACTGCAGGCTGGACTGCAACTGTGACAGTCTCTGTGGCAGGCCACTACGATCACTCCGATAACATCTCCCATGATGAAGGAAACGGAAAACATGAGACAGAGAAAAAGTAATAAAATGTACAGGAGATATCGATCAGAACACCAGTCTCCAAAGCTAGCATCATTATTGCTTAATTAACTTTGGAGAAAGAGGGTCTCTAGATAAAGCACCCAGCAGGATCTTATATTTTCCTCCTATCCTATCCCATCAGTTGTTTATGAGTTTTATAAATCGAGTTTTAGAGCAATTTAACTCTTGTGTCCTCCCTCAGCTTTTCACTACTCAGGATGCCCGATCATGGGTTGCAGCCTTTTCTGTTTGATCCACGCGTTGAAAGCCGCTTCAGCACAAAATACCTTTCCCAATACTATGGTCGCAGTCCTCTAAAAAGCATTAGTATCTTACCGACCTTCCATTTTTTGATTTGAATAGATTTTTTCTCGTGCACAAATCACATGGGGAAAAAACCCCAACCAACTAAGGAAAAAAAAAAAAAGAAAAGAAAAAAAAGAAAAGAAAAAGAAACCCTAGTCTTATGTCACTTTATTTCCCTGCCAAAATGGTTGCATGTTAGATGGCGATTTATCTGAACTCTGCTGCCAGACAGGACTTTCCTAACTTGCTATAATAAAGAAATTTTGGTGGTGACTGTGCTGAGGCTAGTTTTCTCTTCCTCTTCCCGCTTTTTAAAATTTATTTTATTTTGTCGGGAGTGGGGGGGACTGTATCTTTGCTTTTGCCTTGCCTTTGTTGCCTCTCCAGCACGACAGCCCTCCCAGGGCTGATCGGGAGGATGGGGGTGCCCTTGCCCCCCGATGGGTGCGCCGCGGTGCCCGGGGAGTGGGCGGCAGGAGCCCGAGGAGTGGGGCAGCGGCGGGGGGTGGCGGGCAGGGCGTCCGCTCAGCGCCGCCGGGGCCACCCGCTGCCCTGCCCCGGCGCTCAGTCGCCGCCGGTCCGCTTATCGTCAGGTCACTTCTCTCCTCCGGGCCAAAAGTAGGATGGGAGTTGGGATAACAGAACAATAGAGCTGTGCGCCCCCCCCCCCCTTCCCCCCCCCCGGTCTTATGTGAATTAAGCTAAATTGCAAATTAAGCTAATTTCTCCGAATCAGAAGGGAAAAACCGCATGGAAACGGGGACGAGGTACCTACGCTGGGTGGTCGGAAACCCACATCTGCTGGGGACGCCTGTGCTGGCTGGCTGGGAGCGCCGCAGCCACCCCGCGACAAGCCCTTTGAGGAGCAGGCCAGGGGCAGAGAAGCGCCTCGCCGATGGCTGGGCAGCGAGCCTCCCTTTCATTTACTTCTTTACCGCACCTTCCTTTTGAGGAGGGTACGATGCCGGCGGGGCGAGTTTGGGCAACTGGACGCCATCCGGGACAGAGCAGCGGCGGGAGCGGCGGCCCCGCGTCAGCATTGCGGTACCCGGTACCGACCACAGACCCCCTTGTCCCTGCTCCTTGCAGCAGCGCCGGGATCTCCCTTCGTAGTTTTCATTAAAACAAAGAAACAGTCAGACACACTGAAGCATCCCAAGGGCAGGCACCCCGTCCTTTGCTTTTGAGGCGCTGTCCTAGGCGGGCAACCCCCTCGACGGCTCTCCTCCCCTTAGCTCCCAAAGCACTGGGGTGCCGATTCCCTCTCCTGCCTCCCAGCTGCCTACCACATCGCTCAAACACCCTGTGCACGCTTCAAAAGCCGAGACGCGTTTGAATTTATAGAGTGCGTGATGTCATTGACCCGGGACCAAACGTGTTAGAAAGGGGTATCGTTCTCGAATGGATTTGGGGACGCTGGAGCAGCCCGTGTCGCAGGGCTGCAACGCATCCTATCCCTGGGCCATTGCTTAGGAGTTCGCGAGAAGACCTAAACCCGGAAGAAAATGGATTTTTTAAAAGAGGCACGGAGAAATATCATTTGAAGGTCAACATGTCAGTGAGGGTTAATGAAAAGGACTTGTGCCTAATGGGCCTGCTTGCACCCTGTCTTGCGCTCACACAACCTGGATTTCAACGTCCAGGGCAGAGGGCGGGATCGGGCCCAGCAGGCCCGGATTAATTGCTGCTGTTGGAGATGGAGGAATCCTGGTTTACGTTACTAATATCGGTGATGAACGCCCACATATTACAGGCATGGTAATCTCGCAGTCGTTTTGTATACAGAAAGAAAAAAAAAAAGGAAAAAGATCAGGGACGAGAAAAACCCAAGATACTGACCATTTCGTAAGTCTCAATGAAGTCGCAATGATTGGCGGTAAGCACGGGACCCTACGCGCTTGACCACTGCATGTGCAAGCAATTATTCGAGGATTGCTTATATTTGTGACTGAGGATCCAGAGTTGCATTTAGACCCTAGACAGGAATCACAGAAAAAACCGAAAAACGTTACGAACTCCAAACAAGACCCTTTCTTTGTCAGAAGAACGGTAATAAAGACCTTACAAAATTCTACAGTGAACGCAGTGTGTCTCTATTTATTGGAATTGTTATACAGGTATCTCCTATACATGCGCATGTATAAACACACACATGTATACAGAGAAACATACTGTTTTTCCGTGTAATATTGTTTGCATTCCCGGAAAAGAGCATCTTAAGATGCTCTTGAGCTTGACTCCGACGAAATAGCTCACGAATAGAATTGACTCAATTAATGAATATTTTGTCCTCCATTATCTGAATTCTGACATTGGAGGAAGAAAAAGGTTAGGCTGGCATCATTGTGGGTTTAGGCTAACCAAAATCAACACTTTAATTGTCATTTTTCATGGAAAGTCTCCATTTAAAGAGGCTGGGGTTTAAGAAGCATTCATAGATCAAAAGTAACCTCGTTCGGTTTAAAAAAAAAAATCCCTCTGGAGCAGTGAAAATTAACTGCAATTTGGCCCTAACTACAAGCCCCAAAATGTCGGTGTCGTCCTGCCGGTGCCCCCCGCGCCGTGTACCTGCTGCACTGCACCCTGCTCCTGCTTGCCCGGGACCGGCTTCAGGACAGGAGTTCGTCTGAAAACTCAAAGGTTGAGTTCTGCAAATGTCGGCTGCACACTTGGTGGAAGCATCAGCTCGTACCGCAATTCCTATATGCGTATCTCGGTGTAATTGATCTGGCTGAGTGAGGTCTTTCTGGTAATTTGGATACACCAAGTCTCCAGTTAATGACATATAATCAGCCTTTAGGTCGCTTGGTCATTCTCTTATTACAAACCCCTCCTGCTCTCTCTGATCTCCTTTCAAACTAAATTTCACACAAACAAATAAAGCAAGACAGGGACAAGTCCTTAAAATGCAAGAGAGAAATATTGGAGAATTGCTCGTGGGGAACTATAAACACTTTTTAAAAGAAAAAAACCGAAAAGATAGGACAGAACATCTTATCAAGAAAGAAAGCATTGTATACAAAACACGGAGGGAAAACCGGTCTGGCTTCTGTTAAAAGTGACATAAAATTAAAATAAAATAATTACAAACAGAAATGGCATTACATAAACAGAAGACCGGAGACTTTACAAGAAACGTGCGGCCGCGTACTGTAATTTGTTCGTACAGATGATACAACCTATCTGTGGATACGTAAAATGTTTATTTGCTTCACTGTAGCCGGAAATTTTTTTTTTTTTTTACTATTTTTTCAGGAAAGTTAAGAAACCGGAAAATGGAGAACTGAGTGTCATGTACCTCCCCAGACCTGCAGGAAAACGGAGCCGCGGCCAAAACCTGGGGGTGTAAATGCGACAACAAAAATAAATATTTTACATCACCGTGCAGAACCTATTTTACTAAGTCAACACTTTGTTTTTCTGCTTTTCACTATTTCTTTCCTCTGGGGAGAGACAATGCTCACTTTTTATTAGGTATACCCTAAAAGTTTATTTTGATCCCCGTCCAGGTGTATATACACACATACGTATATACATACCTATATATATACACACGCATATACAAGATGAACAGGCTGACGGTGATGTGTGAGCAGAGGCTGGTGCGATGACCAGGGAGAGGGGCAAGCAGACTTGCTCTAGGTAAGATGCCGGGGTCTTGCAGGTTACAGACAGCTCATTGAGAAAGCAAGCCCGGTTTTTCCCAACTGAAGATGATTTATAAAATCGAGAGCGGGGAGATCTCAATGTCGTTCAAGTGTTAGCACTAGGAGAAAGCAGCCTGCAGAAGAGGACTGTGATCCACACTTCCTCACAGGCATTAGCGCCTTTCAAAATATTATCAACATGCGTTTTACAAGAGGTCTCTCTCATTTGTGTGTAATACGGGGCTCAGACAGGCGCTAATTGAGCACGTAGCGCGTGTGAGGTTGAGAGAATGAGAGTCGGGGCAGGCTCACACAGTGAGAGAAATCGGAACGATGGATGTATGGAAGGGACTGTCACAGGCCCCTGCACAGTGCGTGTTGGTGTGAAAAATATCGTTTCTTGTTCAATACGTTCCCGGTCTTTTCAGCATTTCCAAGGGCCCTTTTTTTTTCTTTTTTTTTTTTTTTTTTTTTTTTTTTTTTTTTTTTTTTTTTCCTGCTCACCCTTTGCTGCTGGGTTCAAGCATCAGCCCGTAGCCATCCGGCGATCCGACCCAGTACATCAAAGGGCATCGGGGGACAGAGCCCCGACGCCGATGTCCCCGTGGAGCGCACTCTAGGGGGCACGGTCCGCCCCCTCCGGGAAACACCAGGGATGCTCAGCCTTGCCCCGGCACTGCCCCGGCGGGGCCGCCTCCACCCCTCCCACCGGCTGGTGGTCGAAGTGCTGAAGGCTGGCGGGGAGGCGGCGGGCTGGCCCCGCTGCCCAGCGCACCTCCCGGGGGAAGGCGGCTCCGGCGGCGCCCCGCGGGCGATGCCGCGCCCGGGAGGAGCCCCGCCGCGATGAGGGCGGCTGGAAAGGGTTAAGCGCTTCCCCTCCTCTTGCTAGAGCCCCCTGAATGCCACTGCTTTCCTCTAGAGGTCTCATTAGGGAAACCCTAACTGCTATTTTCAACGTTTCCTCAATCAAGCGCCTTTAAATAGAGCTCCACAAACAAATTGGCGGCAAAAAGCGTAGATCTTGTCACGGGCGACGCCGATCCAATATTTCACTGTTGTTTGCTTTGTAATTACAGCCTGGCTTGTGGCTACCGGCACACCGGGGCGAGCTCCCCTCGACCCCCCGGCCTCTGCCGTACAGCCCCGCAGACACCTTTCCCGGAGCAGGGGGTTGAGCGGGACCGCCCACAGGAGCCACTGAGCCAGCGATCTTCGGTCAAAATCAAAAAATCAAACTGAAAAGCAGAATCTCCCTGTCCAAATGCTGAGTTGTGTTTTGTCTGGGTGTTTTGGTTTTGTTTTTCTTTTTTCCCCCAGCAGCTGCTCTGAAGACATGAGCTTTCCAGCAGAAGAGATTTCCCCCGAGCGCCGCCTTGCCCTCCATGCCCATCTGTCCCCACAAAAGGCAGTCCGAGCGGTTGGTTTGCTCTGCACGCTTCGCTCCCCCTCTCTCTGTTAAAATGCTCCTATGATTTGTTCTATTTTCCACAGTCACTTATTCTTGTTTGAACAAAGATGCTTTAAATCTTCGTCAGGAAGAATAAAAGTTAAAACTGCTTGGACGGGTTCCTACAGACTTGCGGGCTAGTGCGGGTCCACCTCGGTCCCTGCACAGCTACCCCTCTGTGCACATTAGGGCTCGAGAAGCCTCCTTACTGCGGTTCGGGACAGCATTATCAACACAAATAGGAGCTAATTCGATTATGTCTGAAATCCGGGATGTAACAGAGGGGAATTTGGCGTTTATGAACTAAGCTGCTGTATTTGCTTTGCTATAAACCATCGAGAATATTTTATGATAGAAGGGAACAGTACAACACAAGAGGGAAATATGACAATAAATCTATTTTTATGGATTCTCTTTAGCAGCAAAACACAAAGATTCAACGGGTTTATGACTCAACTATTTTGCAGGTACATCTAAAGATACCTACGTAGAAAAGAAGACCACATATTCCCCCTTCCAGCCCCTCTGGATGGCAGAAATCCAACTCTGTCCCCCTCAGTTCAGTGATAAAATTCTCTGTGACCTCCATGATAGCAAGGTTGGCACAAGAGTTCACATCTGACCACTGCAGAGATATCAGGGACACTCTTCGATTATTTATGGTGCTGCTGGCGCTACCCTTTCATAGTTTACTGATATACAAATCTTTCAGTCAGAAGCAGTGCTCCACCTTCTATATCATTAGGGTGTTTTCTTTCTAGGTACTCCAATATTATTGAGATTTGAGATAATTTATGCATCCATAGAGATAAAATACTTTAATTTCATAGGGATAATTTTGTTGGTGCTTTTTTTTTTTTTAGAGAAATGATTCACATGCTAGCATGAAGATAGGTAGTTCAGGCGAAGGATTTCCAAGTGGCAAAGGGGCTAGTGCTCCTTGAAGTAAGTGCAGGTTCTGCATATAAATCCCTCTAAAGATTTAAATCCTGGATGTTTTTTCAGAGTCATATTCCACCGTAAAAAACATTTATACATCCTGATATTATTTCATTCAATGCAAGCATATTTGCATCTATGGTGCTAGGCACATTTTTTTATCTATTTCCACACCTTTTTTTCTGTTCTTTCTTATGACCAAGTCCTGATATTGCTTACCCTGAGCACCCAAATCCAGGTTTAGGTCACCTAGAGAGCAGGGAATAGCTGGTAGGTCCGGTGGTCTGCTGCTGGGCTGCAGTGATTTGGAAGTGGAGATTTTGAAACACTTGCTTCACTTATCTCACAGTGCAGAGCTTTTCCTATCTCAGCACACACACATGCATGCAGCATGGTGCTTTCAGGGACTGGTCACTTTCTAGCAGCTATGAAAGCAGAATGCAGATGCAGTGTATGCAGTTAAACATATTCTTTTAAAATAGGTCCCTTTAGTTAATTTTTTTTCTCATGTGCTGCTAAATGAAAGTCACACTGCTTTTTTCACTATGCCTTTTTTTTTTTTTAAGTAGAGCAGGTAAGTGGATTCAAGGCCTTGATTTTTTTAGGAAATGTTATAGAATGATCAGTTCAGATATCTCAATCCTAATCGCATGTGGAATAACACCTACAAAACACATCTATGAGAAAAAGAAAGATCACAAAAACTTGCAAAACCAGACTTCATGAGTACAAGTTGAGCAGCTTAAAACAACTGCTCATCAGAGTGGCACCTATTTCTATGACTTGAATTTTTGCATGTGCCTACTTTTGGTGGAAAAAAATTGTACATAGTCAAGCTAGCTCATATACTACTGCCAGTCTTGCACAGGGAGGCAGAGCACAGCGCAGGCTGATTTTACTGTTTCTCACGGGGTAAAGTAGCCTGGACTGAGCTCCATTCTGTTGCACTAAAGGACTGCAAGCACTTTTTTGCAGTCACTTCAAGGACTTTTACACTACACTGCAGTCTGCTATACAGACAGAGTACTAGGAAAAGTGAATACTGTATACGCATTCATTTTTGCTTACCTGGAGGCCAGGGTATGTCCTCCATACCCAGGAATCCACAAGGGGCTTCTGATTCCATTTGTGTACTATTCATAAAGATATGTCCTAGCTTGTAAAAACTGTACATACCCATTTTTTTTGTGATATGTGTGTTGCAGACATCTGGGCTGCATGTGTGGAAAAGTAAAGACACACTACGAACAATTTTACATGTGCAGTCTTCCAAGTATGGATCTACAGGTCTGTAATATGGCACATCTACAGTGCAGAAAATGACATTCTTCTGCAAAGGAGGGCACTTAAAGTGGCTTTCAAAGAAAAAAAATGCAGCATTTTTCTTGGTAGCACAGTTAGTAGCGGTTTATTTCTCCTTGTGGCTCCTGAATTTTTCTGTAAACCCACCATGATGGAGTGTTATTTCTAAACAGCAACATGCACACAGCAATCAAAATATTTCAGATATTCATTTCTGTAGCCTGATGTTATTAAAATTAAAAACATCTGCTTTAAAGAATGAAGTTTTCTGGATGTAAATGCTTCTCTACTCCCACGGTAATTTCAGCTACTCAGGAAAAAATGTGATCCTAAACAGTCGTTGCATTGTTTGACACAGTAGCAAATGGAACAGTGCTGCCCTTAATGTTGTTGTTGTTCAATGGACAATTGAAATTGGATAAAGGCTTTCATCTGGGAACACTTTTCTAATACCTCTGTAGGTAATGGGAGTCCTATTGCACACTGCTCTGTGACCATCAGGCCCTGCATACTGGGCAAGGTTCACCCTCTTCTCACCAAGACAGCTCCTGAGAAGATGCATTTGTGCCTATGATAGGCTTTTAATTGCTTTTCTGTTATCAGTTCACTGACACAGTTTTGCAGCTGAGTAGATCAGTGAATGGAACTCCAGCTGCTTGTGTTTCCGATGCTATCACCTAATCCTGATTAGAGGTAAGAAATTCCTCTGCAAAGTCAGGGGAGAGAAAACTTCTCCCTTTTGCACGCCCCTTAAAAATCATTGTGAAAATCTTTGATTCTTGTGTTAGCTTCTCCTACATTGAAGCTAAACTGGGCATGCCTGTTTAAGAATGAGTAAACACTGACTACCACATAGCACATTGATTGCTAATGTGCTAATGACATAAGTGCAATGAACATCAGATATGGAGTTGCATTGAATGCTGTGGTGTTTCCGTGAGATATTTTGGTGCTGTTGGCAGTCGGGCTGACCCTAAATAGAGAAAAACCCCAGAAGCTGCAAAAGGTAAGTATCGATTCTGCAGACGCAGGAATAAATTAAAATGGAAGATAATGCAGGGGAGGACGCTTCCCTAAACTACACGTAGGTGGTGCATGACTAAGAAAGTACTATGTGACATGTGACTGTGCACAGTGTTACCTGGAAAGATAGAAGTTAACGTCCCTTTCTTACTCCAACTCCTTATAAATCTGCCACTGGGTAAATCTAGGTGTATCAGAAATGATGTATAAATGGAGACCTTGACAAAATATCCATTACTGTAAACTAAGCAAAAAACCACCAAGTAACTCGATGTCTATCTATCTTTTAGAGAGGATTATAATAACCAATATTCAATATTTAACATATAATATTAATAGTTATTATATATCAATATATAATAACAAATAATTCAAATACTTTTCTATGTTGTGAGAACTGATACTTCCTGTGGATTGTAGCTAAAAGAATATGGAGACAGATCCTCTCTTAGTGACCTGCAAGATCTCCAGGCCATTTAAAATCCTGATTGCCACTACACCTTCCCATAGTTGCTGTTAACAGGAAATGTAATATTTTTAGGATGGATACTATGAAGTTATAAACAAGATGAAACCAGGACTTTAGGTTTTAATATTGTTTATATCCTATATGAGTTGATAAACACACCTACACGTACATGTATACGTATATATAGGAATCTGAAAAAAAACCCCAACTCAAGATCTAAACATTTCCTCTCAGTATTTACATCTTAACCATGTTAGTTAGCCAGTGTTCTAGTTCAAAAGACACATTGGGATATGGCAGGATTAGCAATATTTGTGAACCATTCAGCTCTTGAAAAATTTCTGATGCTGCTTCCTTGTGATTCTCATGGATCGTGGTCTTTGTGGAGGCAGGTGTCTTCGTTCTATCTGTCCATATGGAGTTTCGCTGAGTAACATTCACACAGAGTGCTTCAGATGTTGGTGACTGTAGAAATCTAAACTATTTGTGCCTTTAAAACTGGAGATTAAAATAATGAGAAAAGGAAAAGAAAATTCATTCTCTATATCTAAGTTGACGGAAATGTTTATAGAAGGGAAACAGCTGATTATGAGACAAATGTGTTTCTTATGGTTATGGCTGTGAAATACTAGTTACTTTTCTTGTCTGGAGTAAGAAGTTATGCCAGTGGGCTGTAGGTTAGACTCTTACTCTGAGGACAGACGAACCACATTTTGTTTCCTTGATATATGAAGAACAGAACAAGAGTGTCCAGGTAGAACTTCACTGTTGAAATCTAGAGATAGGTCTGAAGGGGCACAAGAACATGAAGATCCATCGCAGTTCAGGGGATGTTACCTAGGACAATAGATAAAAAAAAAAAGTTTTTTCAGTGACTTAAAAACATTGTAATGAAAACTATTATTAAACTAGATTAAATGAAGCAGAAATTTGCTTTCGGGTTTTAAAGCCAAGAATGTTCTTTGTGCCTCTATCCATTTTTGCTCTCCATGTACCCTGTGCTGTTTACACAAGGATTATCTTGTTTATTTTAGAGATATTATGCTTCATAGAAACTAATCAAGAGAATATTTCTTTTTTTATGACAAAAACTAGTTGTCAAATTGCTCAAGTTGCTTTTATACAACATTCTTGGGTTTGTGGTAGTGTGATATTTAATAAAGTGTTTATAAAGGCAGATATAATAGTTTATCAGATCTTGGGCAGTCATAATAACAAAACTGCCCTTACCCTGAGTGTTACGTACTTTGTAATTTACAACACATCACTTTCTAAATTACTTCATAAACTAAGAAAGTTGCCTACCAAAGAATCAATCTTATAAGAACTAAGAAATATTTTCCTAAATATTTTTTCTTTTACTTAGTCTCCATACAAATCATTAGTAACAGCTGGGATTCAGACAGACACTGCACTGCCCATAGCACACAACACAGCTGTAAGATATTTTCATTTTCATGCAGTACAATCTATTTAAATTTCCAGTGGAAGAGACCTTTCAGTTTAAAATACTACATGTCCAAAATGCTATCGTGCACAAACAGTGGGATAAAGTGAAGGGAAAAGACCAAAAGAAAGCTGAAGACCTTACAATGGGAATCTAATGGAGCCATTCAAGTGGGAGTTAACAGTTTATGAGACCATGAAGAGAGAAGGGAGCCTTTCATTTCTGTGTTGCTAGTCCAAGTGCCTACCAACTTATGTCAAGTTTGGTTGGTGGATTGACTGTAACAGCATGTGGTTTCTTCAGCAGGAAAAAAAGCCTGTACCAATGAGTCCAGTCTTCCTCTGCTGAAGTGCCTACCCTCAGAAATCCACCTGGCAGACACAGAAGACTCGGGTATACATCCCAACCTAATACTAGCCTCTCCTCATTCTTCCTCAAATTTCAAAGTCTTGTTATTCCCTATGCGTAGTCTGTCTGCTATCGCATGAAAAAGAAAAAGAAGATAGACATTTACAAGCAGAGAACTATTATTTGTAACTTACGACTGATTTTTGGTCTGCAATTAGGCAATTACCTTCTTATTAGTCTAGTATTTACCTAATCTTCTTACTGGAAGCAACTTTTGCAGTTATTCATGACATGCTTTTCTAGATACAAAACATCTTTATAGTCACTGTGAAATCATCATCCAGTTACACTTTCCCATTCTATATAGTTTACACTTTAACCTTCTATATCATTAAGGAGGAAAAGTATCATTCATGCATGCTTACATTGCTCATCCTCATATTTTTAAGCAGCATAAATTAACATCAAATTCACATTCCCCTGTAAAAAGTCATATCTTCTATCTGGGCAAATCTGGGCCTCGCATTTCTAACCAGCAGTCTGAATGCACAAAATTGTCATCACTATTTGCAAAAAGAACTGTGAATTTTAATTCTTGATCAGGCTTTGACCTGAGAGAAGTGCAGAAATTATGCTCTGCTGGAGTGCAAAAGAAAAAAATAAAAAAAAAAATCAACTGACAGTTATGCAAGAAGCAAGGGTTTCCTTACACACCTAAGAATTTCTTGTCAGATTGCAAGTCTAGGAAAGATGAGCAATTTGTGCCCTTACTGCTAGTTTTAGAGCAGATGTATGACAATCCAAGGTGATTATTTGATATCAGAAGAGAAGCAGCAGAGAAAGGGTAAGGTTTCATGATTGAACATGATATAGGTAGATAAACAATTTTCACCTACAAGACATGGGTTTTGTGGGAGACGGTCAAATATATCTGATCTGCTGAATTTTTTTAAAAAAAGTAAGCATTGCAGTCAAGAATCTACCAGAATAGGAGTTCAGCTACTTGATTTCTTGTAACATTTCTGTGAATTCATGTCACATTGTTGCTGGCAGATAGACTGAAGTATTAGAATCAACTCTTTACATGACTCTGTTAAGGAAGGACTCCAAAACACCAAGTGGATGAACAGGTGTTTTTCTTATCCTAAACTTAAATATATGCAACTGAAAAGCTGCAGACTTGCAATGTGTTTATAGATAATGTTGCAAGCAGATTTATACTTCAAAGTTTTGTTTTCCCAAGTTTATACAATCTGGTCAGAATAATATTGGTATTTCCCTATCCACAGCTGATGTTGCAACAGAACGATTTTTCCAGAATGAAGATATTTTTAACAGCAAATACCTGAGATAATCAAAAGCCTTCAATTCTAGATAGAGAACAGGTAGGATTCCTAATGAATTCCAAGAATCAAACTTGCCTTTGCCCTACAGTTCTTGAACAATAATAGTTCTTGTCCACCAACTAGTTAGAAAATGTAGCCAACTGATACAGAAGAAAACTGCAGAAGACTTGGTAGCATTTTGAAATTTTGTGTGGAAATTTATCATGGTGTGCTATTTCCTTTATTTTAAGAACTGAGGGCATGGAATAGCAGAGCAGGTTGTAAGTGAGACATCATCAGGTGAACAGATACCACGACAGTAGAGAAGAAGGTTGCATTTGGAACTGGGCAGAATATGATGATTTAGAATTTAGAAAATGTGACCTAAAGAAGAGATAACTTAAGGATTTTGGTTAAAACCAAACTTATAATGAAAGTGTAACCTAAAAGGACCAGAAAACAATAGATTTATTGAGTGGTAGTGAGATTACAGACTTTGAAGAGAGGATTAGAGATAGAAACTGAGTCAAAAAAAGAATGGGAAATAAAAACATGGAAAGAAAAGAGCAAAGACAGAAGAACAGACTGAATGAAGAGGGAAAAGTACTAGAGGGGAAAGGACAGGAAAAAAATAGATAAGATCTGGAATATGAGAGGACGATATAGTGTTAAAACTGGTAGAAGTGGGGGAAGTGACTGAAGAGGTAAAGGTAAGGCTTGAACTGCTCCTGCCGGGGAGGTGCCCAGCAGGAGTGTATTGGCTATGCCTGCTCATGTCTGCACATGCCATGGGGCACTGAGACCCTATTCTATGTACTCCATCTGATTACTTGTGTTCCAGCTGAATGGCAGGTACTTTGCACCATTTGCTATTTGAAGTCTGTTTTCCTCTTGCTGTAAACTGTATCAGTTCTGTAGTTGCTTTAAGAAGGTCACCTCTGTGGACACCAAAAAACATTCCCAACTTGAGAACCACACATCCACAGTCTAGCTTCTGTTTTTGATGATACTCCGAAACTGTTATCAGTGATGAAATCAAAAAGTCACCACTGCTACTGATTCTGTGGTCCCCCTTTCCAATCCCAGTGGTGTAACTCCTCAGTTCTTGGATCAATCAGCACCATAGCTGCTGCTTTTGGCTTGGAGTAGTCCCAGAGCCATTAAAAAAAAGTCGTCATATAAGATATCTTCCTACTGAAAACCCTTAGTGAAAAATTTGTCAGAAAAATTGGAATGACACTCTCTGGAAGCTTTCCAGTTCTTCAAAAACTAGTGACAAAGCAGAAAACTTGTTCTTAGGCATTTTTTTTACCCTCCTGTCACATCCTTAAATCCCACCGAAATCAGAGAAAGACAGAGTGTATTTGAGAACAGAACTTGACCCCATGTTAGCTCACTTCTTCTGGTCTTTTCTGGAGATACTGTAAAAAGGTGTAGCATGCAGAGTTACACAAGAAAAGTTGTCAAGAGCATGCATGTAACACATAGTTGTAATATAATCAGGGACTAAAAATTTCTGGGAGGTTTTCTTAAAGAATTAAAAAAGTAATAAAAATAAAAAATTAAATGAAATTAAATAGAAAATAAAAATACATGCTAATAATGGTCTTGTCTTCTCCTTGACACTTTCATATAGCTGTAACAGCATTTAACATTTCTTGTGGTTTCCTCATCTTGGTGGAAGGTGGTCTCACTTCAATTACATGCATCTTTGCTGTCTCCTATATAAAATAAAACAGTACTACAAGGCTGAGCACGGAGATGTGAATGTGTGCAGAACTTCAGAATGGTAACAGAGTGCTGTAGCAGGTCTCTCCACCAAGCTGTAGTACCTCCCACCTACCCTGCACATCTTTGTTGGCTTCCTGTGGAGTGGCACAAAGTTATTCAATGACCTCCAGATACTGCAGATAAAACCACTGACTGCAACTCTTCTCACAGCTACAAAGTCCATCAGAAAGGTGGATTCACCAGGTCCAATACAGGAAATTTTCTTCTGGTTTTTCTAATTCAGATCTAACCCCCTAATATGTGTACCTTTAGAAATAAAAATAGCATTAAAAGTCTCCTAGCAAATAGTTTAGTGCATGCAGGAGACAGGATGAAAAAGACATCAACTCACTGACTACCCCATTGCTCTACTGCATGCTACTGCACACGGTGCTGAAGGATGCCTCCCTCTGTGAAGAAGAGATCAGGCTGGAAAGCAGAGCTTTCTTGAGAACTTCCCCATCACTCTGCCTATGTTGATAGGCTTGACTAGAAAATTGTACATCACCTATTGCATCCATGATGTGGCAACAACATTAGTGGCTTGGGATGCTCCAGTTCTGCTCCAGAGGTTCTCTGCTGTTTTGCCAAGGTGTGTCATTTTGGGCAAGCCAAAATATAGGTGCTTAAATCCTCAAGCCAGTATTTGTCATCCTGGAAATAGTTCTTAGTTTATAATTAATCAGAGCTCTGAACAAGCACTGGAGATATTTCTTTGAATGTAATTGTTGCCAATCCCTCTGCTGACTTTATTAAATCACATATTTTTCAGAAATGTCGCCCAGACGAGGAAAGAAACAGCCTCCTTCACTAGCTGAGGTGGGGTTTGGACCATGGAGATGGAGATAAAGGGTCACTTATTCCAGGGTGAAGAAAGAGGTGTAGGTGCCAGCACTCAAGAGAAGAGCTTCAGGGACACCTTGGTAAACTTAGGCTTTGTAGACTTAAGGCTACCAAACAACTGGATTTCCTGAACACAATCCCTTTTTCATCCCAGAAACATTGTTTGGGCAAATGCTGATAAATTTATACATTTGTTATGACTTCAAGATATTTGGGAGCTGCAGCAGGTCAGATGCTCTGCCCAGAATGATCTACAAGCAGGTTGTATACAGTGGTGGTAACCACAAGACTGCAAGAACCCTCACAGTCAGGCCAACACTTTCAGAGAGCATCATATTTATTACGCACATGTGATGAAGTCACTGCATGCCTGCACAGTAAGACTTACGCTTCTGGGGATTGTCTAATGGACCTACTGCCCATGTGCTGCCCAGTTGCTGGGAACACGCACAGAAAAGCCTCTGTAAGTCAGATTTACTGTGAATATGCAGAGCAATGAAATGCTGCATGTGCAACAGGACGTGTTGCTTCCTGAAGTGTAGGGTGGAGTGCACATACGCTGCACAGATTTCCCAGGCTGAAATACAGGAGTTCTACACTAGCCAAATGCTTGAGTCTTGATGAGGGACAAAATTTTAAGATGTGTTATGCACGAGTGCCACATGGAATTTGCTGCTCGGCACAGTGTTCTGCACTGTGCTTCTGCATGGTGCTCATTGCAAGGTGCCTCATATGCACTGAGAAAAAGATGTTCAGTGCCTGGCTCATACTGCCAGGTTCCTCTAGCAGGCAGGTGTTCCAGCTATAGGTGATGCAGAGCTCATGTTGCTCTGTGGCGTTAGTCTTATGTCCTAATTTCTCATCTGAATAGGAATATATGGATTCATGATAACAAGGATGACTAATAAAGATGCTGTTAAGTTAGAGATTATGAGTCTTTCAGATTTTATATTGAATAGGCAGTATGCAAATTATTTTTATTTCAAGAACAGCAACAATCCCTGAAAAGCTGAGAACACCTTTACGGTAATCCTCAACCCCTCAGAAGATAGCATTTGGTTACAATTAAAGAGAAAGTCTCAAACTACTTATTCATACCTCCCTGAACTTCAGATAAAAAAAAGAGATCCTACTGTGAGCCATCTCAAGGTATTAGTTTTACAAAAGCAAAACAAAACTAGCGGAATTTTTTAAACCCAAACCATTCCAACTTTTGATCACTTTCAGTTTCAATACAATTAACTATTTTTATTTTATTATTTTTGTACCCACATAAGAAAAATGTGAGCAGGCTAGAAGTTAGGTTGATTCTTTGAGGTTGAGCTGAGGTCAGAGAAAAATTGATAGCAACTTTTGAGAAGAAAAAAAATCATCAAAGCTAAAGGAAGCTTCTCAAAGTGGGATTTAATAGCAGCTATCATATTGCCTTCAATGGCTTGATAATTTCTCCTGCAGCTGTTTTATTTTAAAAGATTTCACCCCCATCCCACATGTATAGGCCTACACACTGACCTAAGTACACACATTCAAGTACTTTGGTCACTCATGATCACTATAAACCCTTCAGTGAACTACCAGAAAGGTAGTTCAAATGGAAATGGTGAAATTCAATATAGCGTTTAACTAAGTCACTGTCTAAGGTTAAGCCCAAGGAACAATCAGTAACACTGGAAGGGAAGGCAAATATATTAATTAGTATGTGGACACCAGATATATGTGACTTTCCTGGAAGCTGTCAAATGACCACAGTGGTATTTCAGCGTGAGTGAAGCAAATGAGTCTATTCAAACATATAGTTTAATTGAATTCTACATATATATGTGTTTGTGTGTGTGTGTTCATAAAAAACCCTAGATACAGATTTAGGTACAAAAGAAAAATTAATAAAAAGGAGAGCAGTTTTAGCTGATAGTCCTGCTGCTTTTCTAATCTGTCTAATCATAGATAGAGTGAAGTTCTCAAAAGCTCCTTTGTAGCAGGCACTCAAGCTCCACTGGCTCTCAGGGTAGACTAGATTTCAGACTTACTATGGGCTTTTTGAAAACTCTGCTTTTGTGTTTTATGCAAGTCATACCTGAGGGCCTTATCTTACACAAAGATATCAGCATTTATCACACTAAACATAGTTTAAGTAAGACAGAGGGAGATTATTATGATGACAAAATGATGAAAAGTGTGTGCATGCTGGTGGAAAATTATTGGTCCATATATGTGTTTATTATGGAATATTTCCATTGTTATATGTATTTTTTACATGAACTTCCTCAGAAGATGGTCAAGTAGCATTCCAAATCTCAGTGGTGGATGAGGAAAATTTTA
Organism: Pipra filicauda; assembly: GCF_003945595.2. Taxonomy (NCBI): domain Eukaryota; kingdom Metazoa; phylum Chordata; class Aves; order Passeriformes; family Pipridae; genus Pipra; species Pipra filicauda. The sequence continues at coordinate 47,111 of NW_024104973.1, read as the reverse complement.
AATCCCCAATTGATTAACTAAAAAAATATTACTATTTACTATTTATTTATCTTTCCCCTCTGATATGAAAAACACACTAATAGTTTTGATGCAGTCTTGCATATGGAAAGAGTATGGTACAATGTCTACCATAAAGCTGAGGCTAAAAGAAGAACTGAGAAATGACCTCTTTACTATGGACTGACAGATGAAAATAATTTTACCACATCACGCAGGTAAACAAAATCATTAATTTCCATCATACCAGCTCTTCAATTCTTACAATGTAAGAAAATGAGTAACTCACAAAGTGGTGAGAGTGTTGCATATATGTTCACATTTTATACTGCTTTACAGCTAGTAGAAAGGTGTTTTACTGAATCCGTACGTTTCCTTCACTCTGAACAGAAGCAGTGAATAATTCCCAGCTCAAATTGCTGGTTGGTATTTTGTGGAGCATCAGATACTACGGAAGCAACCACTGAGTCTTCATTTGTGTTGTCAGAGAGAACATCTAGGTCTGGATAGAGTAAGCATCTCTCACACTCTATAAGCACAGTAAATATATTCCTCAAACTAATCTATCACCTGAGACAATCTATATTTGGCCTTATTAAAGAGTTACAGGGCAAGATGATCTCTAACTATTCACACTGTAATTTTGATCATTTGCGACAGGAAGAATGACTAATGATGTTAGGGAAAATATGAGTCAGTCGTGTTTATTTGGAACTAACTGAATCTGTTCATTCACAGAAACTTTTTTTAAAAAACTCATAACAAAGGTTCTAATTAACAAAATAAACTTTTTTTTTTCCTGTATGCCATGGAATGTTTTTAAAATACATGAAAGAGCTTTGCGTAAGGCATCGAATGTGTGGAAACCACTTTGAGCAGAATCTTGCAATCTATAATTTAGCACCTAAGCTTTGATTCATCTTTCTTTTTCAGTTCTTAGGCATTTGCAGAGTGCATTAATGTCAGAAAACCCTAAGTAGTAAAGCCACCAGCACTTCCCTCTGTGTGAAATCCTGTCTCTAGTAATAAGTCTACTTCATCTTCACTCAGTAGTTTACTCATGACTTCTCTAACTCGGTTTCTATAAAATAAAGCATTCAAGTCTGCTTAATGCTTCATTGTTTTAAAATTATCTTGCTGTATGTTAGTTTTCCTGTTCAGATTTTTGTTACTGTCTGTAAAGAGATTTACAAGTCAAGACGTTTTTAGAAGTCACATATATAAATACTGGAGGAACCTAATTTGTCACTGGAAGTATGACTAATAAAATCTGGGATTTGAATGCACAAGAAATGCAAAGTTATTTAATAGCTGAGACCTTATGAAGTAATGATATTTTCTTTGATATCTTGTTTTGCAATAATAAAAGAAATCTCACATTAGTTTATAGGTCTTTTTTACAATCACAGTGATAGCCACTAGTATTATCCTTTAAGTGCTTTCAGCTATTTGCAGGGCTTTTATGAAGTTTTAAAAATAGTATCTGGTGGTTGTTCACAACTGAACAGCAAACTGACTGTGTGATAGTTATCTGTGTTTAAAGATAAAACCGTGAAGTTATTAGGCTACATTTATCTCTACAGCCCAAGAAGATGACATAGATTTAAAGGTACAGCCCAAGATCAAAGAACACAATAAATGATGCAGGAAATAACAATTTAAAAAGGAAAATTTCTGTAAAGCAAAAACTCATTTGTTAATATGAAGTCTGGCTTTAAGACAAGAAGAGACATCGTTTGTAATAGGACTTTTTTTTCTGTAAAAGATGTTCTATATTAGACTTGTATTTTTGTAGAAGTAGGATTCTGTTGTAGTTTTTCACCTCAGTTTCTTAGGCATTGGAAACATGGTCCAACAGCCACTGATAACAAGAAGGTGACACCAAGCCTTTTAAATGGGGTTCCCTGGAAATTCAAGGCTGGTTTCCCTTTGCTTTGCTAAAGGCTGAGGATCTGCCCTGCTTTTCTGCTGTCCTGGCTACTGGTTTCTTGGGATGAGAGCACGCAAGCAAGGTGGAGGGCTGTCTGAAAGCTTGGTAGTTCCAGACTCACAAACATCTTTCTGCTGGAAAAACAACAGCATCCAGGGAGCAAGGAAAGACATCCAGATATGGTATACTACAGAATTAGTCTGTTCTTGGGTAAAATGACCTACCAGTCATTTCATTGAGAGAGTGTAGAGGGAAAGCCTTCAAAATACTTTAAGATCTTGCATTGTCTTTTTCAGGTGGCCTGATGAAAATTCTTCCTCTTTTTCAGCTTTTAGAAATGTGATGAATTTGTGTGTATTGAGAGCTGAACACATAGATATATACACAAATGCATATGTTTACTCCTGCTAGGCTGGTTATGACTTTGACTGCTCTCCATTCTCCTTCACCTCCTGTGAACCCAATGATGAAGATCCAATGCAAAGTTATTAGGCTATACTTATATACCAACAAATAGAAACACATCCAGCCTTCATTTTAGCTCAGGACTTATTAATCAATTGCTCAATCTGTTGCCACTTTTGTGTCTTTTGTTATGCTGTCCTTGAGCCTCGGTCAGTTTCTTTTCTTCTTCCCTAACAAGAGGTATTTCTGCACTTCTCTACAGCTAGAACAGTTTTGGGACATTACCTGCTTTTCTTCATATATCTGCAAAAACCAATGTAAATTTGGCACTGGCTGTAATAGATGTATGATGAGCAGTTCTACTGGCAAGAGATAGGATGATTTTTCCTGGAACTACTATTCTCATATGACAGATCAAATCTACTGAGGTTCTTTAGTGTCTTTGAACCTGCCATTTTGATGTATATCAGTACCATTTGGGAATTCTTTATATGTGTTAGTAATTGTTTAATGTTTCACTGACTGAGATTTACAGTGTTTTAATATTAGAAAACAGTAAAATATTTGCAGAAATAAGTTGGCAATTCTGTTGAAATCTAGATGGTTTGTCAGGCCAGCTGGGTGAAGGCATGTCAGCTCTGTAGAAAGTGACACAGACAGGATTGCTGTACAGTGTCCTTTAATCACAGAATCATAAAGGTTGGAAATGACCTCCAGGATCATTTAGTCCAACCTTTGAATGATCACCACCATGTCAAATAAACCATAGCACTATATGCCAAATCCAGTCGTTTCTTGAACACTTCCAGGGACGGTAACTCCACCACCTCCCTGGGCAGCCTGTTCCAATGCCTGACCACACTTTCAGTGAAGAAATCCTTCCTGATATACAACCTAAATGTCCCCTGGTGGCTTGAGGCCATTTCCTCTTGTCCTGTTGCTCGACTGCAGCAAGAGACCAACCCCCATCTCGCTGCAATCTCCTTTCAGGTAGTTGTAGAGAATGATAAAATCTTAGCTTCCTTTTCTCCAGGCTGAACAATCTCAGCTCCCTCAGCCACTCCTCATAAGACTTACTCTCTAGACCCTTCACTGACTTTGTTGCCCTTTTCTGGACATACTCCAGCCCTTCATTGTCCCTCTGATAGTGAGGGGCCCAGAACTGAATGCAGTGCTTGAGGTGTGGCCTCACCATTGCTGACTACAGGGGGACAATCACTGCCCTCGTCCTGCTGGCAACACTACTGCTAATTCAGGCCAGGATGCCATTGGCCTTCTTGGCTAACTAAGTACACTGCTGGCTCATGGTCAGCTGCTGTTGACCAATACCCCCAGGTCCTTTTCTGCTGAACCACTTTCCAACCACTCTTCCCCCACCATATGGTACTGCCAGGGGGTTGTTGTGACTGAAGTGCAGGATCCGGCACTTTGCCTTATTGAACCTCAGACACTGGCCTCGACCCATTGATTCAGCCTGTTAGATCCCTCTGCAGAGCCTTCCTACCCTTCAGGAGGTCAATGCTACTACCCAAATAGTGTTGCCTGCGAATTTACCAAGGGTACACTTGACTCCCTTGTCCAGGTCATCAATAAAGATATTAAGCAGGACTGTCCTCCAAACTGAGCCCTGGGTAACAGCCACTAGTTGCCAACTGGATGTAACTTTATTCACAACCACTCTCTCACCAGGCCATCCAGCCAGTTTTTAACCCAGCAACAAGTGCACCTGTTCAATGTTTGACTGCGTGATCCATCTTGATGACCAAGAATCAATTTATACATATAATACCTGAAAGGGGCCTTCTGTAGAAGTTGGGAGACTAACCTTGGTACATGTTTCAGTATCTATTGAGAGATTCATTAAGAACAAGAGCATATCTTTAAATCAAGAACATACATAGGGTAATTGGCACGGGAAAAGAAATTAAAAATACAAGTTTAGCTTAAATGTGGATGCAACATATGATTCTGTATCTAAAAGAAAGATACTAGAGCTTCCAGTTGTTTTTCAGTGGTGGCAATGAATTCGCTTTTTGCAAAAGTAATCTCCCAGTTCTCACATGACATTGTAATTTCACCTGCTTAGGAGTTAACAGTTAACCACTCTAGCTTTCCGCTCTATAACTGCTTAAATATGCCATTCATTTCAGCATTAATAATTATTAATACTAATTATTTCTGGGCTTTATTTTTTTCAGTTATCAGAAGAAGTATACAAAATACCTTTCAAGTCCCATTCTTCTCATACTTCTTTTATTCCTTTGTAGAATTATCTTCTTTCTTAGCCTAATGCAGGTATTATTTGCAGTTCATTGCCCCCAAAAGTTTAATAGGTAGCTTAATTTTTTATTACAAGTACAAAATCTAATTTTGAAATACAAATATGCAACTCCCCATCCTAAAAACGCACCCTCCCCTTTGACTTCAGCAGTTCATTTCATCTGTTTTTCTTCAAAGTTATTTTGCTTTACATATTCCATAGGTAAGTTCTTTTTACATTATTTAAAAGCTGTCTGTAATAGCTCCACTTGTCTTAGCACATGGGTACATTGTACCACTTCAAGCAGAAAATGTTTTTGTTTTCCTCCAGACTACAGAGGTTAATAATGCATCCCCATTTTCTGTTTTTAAATAATGGCTTAATAAGGGTGGATAAAAGACCTGATAAAACAGATGGTCTTGGATGAGATCCTAAGTGTGTCAAATCTGAATTGTGTTTGACTATAAGAAGGAGTACAGCGTACAGTCATAAGGAATTCACTGAGAGGGCTTAGCAGGAGGAACAGAGGTCTTGGATATTTAATATCAGTAAGAACAAAAGTATTTGTTTATGGCAAGGGTTTTTTTAACTGGAGTCATTATGAAGTAAGAGTAAAGGATTTAAGGTAGGATTGACAACAGTTGGTAAGGCGAACTGGGAGTTTACTTGTGAGCATAAGTAAACAAAAACTACACTGAAGTTATGTTCTCAATGAAGAATCTTTATAGTCATAAATAGGTATGACCGTTGAATGAAGCAACCAAAACAAAGGAACTATGTGTGTGATATGGAAGAGAGTATTTTAGGAGTGAAAGACATGAAGAAGAAAGAGAAATATCCCTTCAACTAAATGTGTGTTTCCAGATAGGGAACAATCTCCTCTAGGTGTAGTTCAATAAAATTCTGAGTAATACAAAATATTTAAAAAAACTCTTCAAAGCTGTTACTACAGAATATACACTCACGCTTCTCATGGAAGCTTTACAGTTCCATTGTGCAAAAGTTACTGAGATGTAGGTATGGCTGTATGTAGCAATGGTTGCATTTATTTCTCATCCAATTCTTGCTATTAGATTCTTGAAATATAGTACACCTAAGCAAAATTTTATAGTGTTTATGCAATTAACTTTCACTGAATATGATATATCAGATTTATTTTCTTGTTTTGTACCAAACATGGTAGAACCACAATTACCATAAGATGGAAAAAACTTTGTTGAAATTGATTTTGTAAGTAAAACAAGAACTTTTTCATGCAAATATTATTGCAGGACTAAACCAACTGCAAGTATTAGGGGAAAATTAGTGGAGTGGTTCAGAAGAAAGGTAATGGCTATAGTCCACAAAATATTTTCCTCTAGTACCATCCTAAGGAAAATTAGTAACATCCTCCATTCACCTTATTTGGGAGTCATGCTGATCTTAAGGGAAATGCACAGGAACTCAATTTTCCAAAAGATGTTTGGTGCAAGGTGTCTCTAAAACATCTGATATTTCACTTCTAAGAGTTATCCACTGTTATACCTATACAACCTACGAAGTTTTTCTGTATTTAATGACTAACCAGTATATTTCTTACTGCTCTGATAATAAAGAAATAATTTGTCTCTTGTTTTCAAAAATTGCTGTCTTTTTTTCCTCCCTGAACAACAAATAGAATCATAGAATCATAGAATCATAGAATCGATTGGGTTGGAAAAAACCTCCGAGATCATCGAGTCCAACCCTTGGTCCAAATCCAGTCCATTTACTAGATCATGGCACTCAGTGCCATGTCCAATCTGCGTTTAAAAATCTCCAGGGATGGTGAATCCACCACCTCTCTGGGCAGCCCATTCCAATGCCTGATTACTCTCTCTGTAAAGAATTTTCTCCTGATATCCAACTTAAATCTCCCCTGGCGGAGTTTAAGCCCGTGCCCCCTTGTCCTATTGCTGAGTGCCTGAGAGAAGAGACCGACCCCCACCTGGCTAGAACTTCCCTTCAGGTAGTTATAGACGGTGATGAGGTCACCTCTGAGCCTCCTCTTCTCCAGGCTAAACAACCCCAGCTCCCTCAGCCTCTCCCCATAGGACTTATGCTCCAGTCCCTTCACCAGCCTTGTTGCTCTTCTCTGGACCCGCGCCAGCACCTCAATATCCTTTCTGAACTGAGGGGCCCAGAACTGAACACAATACTCAAGGTGTGGCCTCACCAACGCAGAGTACAGGGGAAGGATCACTTCCCTGCTCCTGCTGGCCACGCTATTTTTGATACAGGACAAGATCCCATTGGCCTTCTTGGCCACCTGGGCACACTGTTGGCTCATGTTGAGCTTCCTGTCAATTAGTACCCCAGGTCCCTTTCTGCCTGGCTGCTTTCCAGCCACTCTGTGCCCAGCCTGTAGCGCTGCAGGGGGTTGTTGTGGCCAAAGTGCAGGACCCGGCACTTGGCTTTATTGAACTGCATCCCATTGGAATCAGCCCATCTCTCAAGTCTATCCAGATCCCTCTGCAGAGCCCTCCTGCCTTCCAGCAGGTCGACACTCCCTCCCAGTTTGGTGTCATCAGCACATTTGCTGATGATGGACTCAATCCCCTCATCTAAATCATCAATAAAGATATTAAACAGGACTGGACCCAACACAGACCCCTGGGGAACACCACTGGTGACCGGTCGCCAGCTGGATGCAGCTCCATTCACCTCTTCTTCACCTTGAAGAGGTAGTGGAAGCATCAACACCAGTTAGAGAAAATAGAAAGAATACATCACTGGAAATCTTGGAAACTTTTCAACAGCATGCTTGTTTCAGAATAAATGAAGGCCTCTGAACTAATCCTCAGATGAAAAGAGGTTCATATACGTCTTTAATTAGATCATGTTATTGGAACACAATATTGTGATAAAGAAGATTTAATAAAGCATTTTGTCCTTTTATTACTTTCGTTTCATGCAACATATCTCCTTATCCAAGCAAGATGTTTGACTTCAAAGGAAGTGCTATCCACCCTCCCTTTGCTCAATAAATAACTCCCAGAGGAGTAAAAACAATATGTGTTTGTAGCTTTGCTGCTGCTGCTGAGTGGTGAGAAGATCAATCGTTGTTTTCTGTAGCTGTAGGTCTAAGATGAATCTCTTCCTTAAAGAAATTTCTGTATAATTTGGTGTGTGTCATTAACCCCTCACCTTCGTGAGAGAGCACCCAAATTATAAAATGAAATCAAGTGATTTCCCTTCCTGAAGAACATTCATCTGAGTGAAGGATGACCCTGCGCAGAGAGCCTTGCCAAAATTCGTACTAATAAAGTGACTGAAAGGTAGCTAAGGAAGTGTGTTGGATGTATGGTCAGAAAATGGCCACTAACTTATTTTCTTCCCTATGAATATGTTGAGTATGCTGTTGACAGGACAAAATAGCCCTTCTCTTCTATTTTCAAAGAAAGAAAGAAAGACAAAGTGTTTTCAGAAAGAAAGATTAGACTCCAAAGTTGTCAATACTAAAGTAAATTTGACAATTGAATCTTTTCAATCTTTTAGTCTTTACACTGTAAAGACTAAAAGAAACCAGAGAAAACAAAAGGCTGGACCATGTCTGAAAAGGCAAGTATTTCACCTTTTGCTGTAAGGTGTTATCATCTGTCAAAAACAGCATACCTGGCAGGGGTTTGTATTTTCACAAATTTCCAGAGATTATTCTTTTTTTCTCCAGGTCATTCACCTCAGTATTTATTTCTTTCTTGTTCCTGAATCTTTGCTGAGTCTTCTGCCACTGCTACTGAAGCTCATTTTGTCTTCTAGTTACTGTCAACATAGAGTGGCTTATTTTTTTTTCTTTATGTCTGTTTTCTATGCATTTGATTAGTATGTTTCTCCTTAGTGTTCTTTTTTCTACATCAGTACACCAGACAATTACTTTTTTTTTTAAATTATTATTACACTTAAGTGTTGAATGTGTTTTTCTATCCCCTTAGTTATACTTAATCATAATGAAAATTACCTTTCCTGTAATCTTGTAGCTAATACTGGACACAATAGGGCAACTAGACCTCTCCTGCCTTGAGCAGTATTGAAGATTTACCTCACCTGTCCTATAGCCTGTATGTCTATACTATTACTATTATTATTATAATATAATAATATTATATGTCTATAATATGTCTATATTCTGTTAATATCTCCTACCAGCTGTTTGCTTTTTTTTTTAATGGTAATTCAACATTGATGGTTTATGTTCAGCCTGTGTTCCACAATAACCAGTAAATCCTTTCCTAAAAGATTATCCCAGTCTGAGATATCTCCTTGTTATTATGTAAACGATTACTCCAAGAAGTGTGATACATTTCTGTTTTTCCTCCAAACACTTCTTTATTTTATCAAGAAAATTTTGAATTCCAGTCTTGCCCTTCCATCTATATTGAGTTCTTGGTAGATTGATGTCACCTTTTGTGTGCAAAATGTATGGGTGAAGTGTATGTATATTCTGTAGTTTATAATTTGGATAATTCATGAAGGCATTGACAAGAATAAGTCTCTGGATGGGTCTCTTCAGAAGTTCACTTCATCTGTCTTTCTGTTTGCAAAACAAAATATTGATAACTATTCTGTGGATACCATTAGCCAACCACTGGAAAACTGAAAGTCAGGGAAGCAGGAAAATAAACATCCATCTACCTTATGATTAATAAAATCGTCCAGATAAGGTGGTTTGAAAATATACCTCATAAAAAGCTCAATCTGAAGAAAATTTTTTTATACTCAGATTTTATTTCTCAACACCTGCAGTTCCCCAGGACTTGTGTGGAACTTGGAAATATTCAGCTTTAAAAATCAGACTAATTTTTTGTACGTAACATCATCTGTGGAATAGGAAAAAATGTAGTAAGAATAAAACTATGTTACCAATGAGGGTTTTTCAGTCTAAATTAGGTACAAGATTGCATCTGAGAGAGATACAAGATGTCAGACTTCATTCAACAGTGAATGAAGGTATGAGCTAGCTGTTTTAAAATTGTGACTTTCTATTATTTCTCTTACAGTTTACTTTTAAATGATGTAGAATTTGGCAGGGTTCTTTCTGAGGAAGTGTGTGCTTTGGTAGTGGATTTCAAGGAGGAAACAGGATGGAAGAATGAAATTACCATTTACAATTTTACTAGAATTAAAGGAAGAAGGGGTAAATTCTGCTTTTAGTTGCACTACAGGTGTTTCAGACCTTGTATATATGTGCAACAAGTAGTTTACTGCATCATTTTATGTTGCTTAAATTAAAACTTCAGTTGAATTTTAATTTACCTGAAATCCTCAGAATCTATTGCAATAACTGTTTAAAGGCATCCTTGTGTGTTATTTTCCCTCATTTATTCAGCTTGTTTTAATATCGTTTGCTTTTCACTTTGTATATAACAAGCTTGCTCTTCAGTTTTAAAGTAATTTGTGATCACCCTCAAATGGAAGTTTATTTTATTTTAGTGTTTCTTTCACAACTTATCTGAACTTACATCTGGTTTTAAAGAAATATTTACATAGAAATAACACGAAATTGCATCATGTAAATATAGTGCCATTCAATTATGTAACTAGCAGCAAAGATGTTTGATTATAAAACACTGACAAAATGTAAACATTGTTTGGTTTTGTTCCAGTTTCTTTATCCTTAAACTTTATGATACAAATGAAGAGAACTAATTGATAATGGAAGTTACAGTTTGAAGTGTGTTCTCACAACTATACTTTACACATAGAAATATATTCTGGAAATGTTTGTTTCCCTGCTTCCACTGTCTTTAAGTTATGCAGTCCTGGATTTATAACTGCAGTCATCACAGTGCAAAGTCATGCACTACTAAACAGGTAGAGGCCCTCTAGCCAACCCTTTCAAGGCTGTGTGCTAAAATAACAAAAGCTGCAAGATGCAGACAGATCTATGACCATTTTTTAAATAACTACTTGTTTGCATCTACCAAATTTAAAGAAGGAGAAAACCCCAGGCTTATAGCTGAATGGGAAGTTGGCCAAAAAAAAGCAGTAAAGTCTGGGCTTCTGTCAAGGAGTGAAGACTGTCACCTTCTGCTGAGGTCACTTTGGGCACCAAAGTATAAATTTTTGAAGACGGAGGGGCCAGTACTATGAGAGATGATTGCTACCCTAAGCACTGTGATCCAGAGGGCTATCTCTGCTTTTAATTGAAAGTTTCACCCATTAGTTTTACCTTGCTGAAAAGCATATCCACCTCTTTGACCTGTGCGGGTCTTTTGTTGCATGGGACTGGCAGTCTGACTTGTTCTATCTGTCTGCACTCATACCTCATCGCTGCTGTGATTCATGGCATGATCTTCACAGCTTCAAAGGGAAGTTTAGAGACATCTGAAGGCAGTGAAGTGAGGAGCAGTCAGGTCAGGCAGCTCGATCATGGCAGAGGAAGAAAAAAATTGAGGGAAGAAGAAGACCAAGGGCAAAGTGTGTGAGTCAAGGCTCGTTCCCCTTACCACTCCTTTTCTCAAGTGCCACCACCTTTCCCAGCAGGCTTTACCAACGACACTGGCAGGCATGTCAAGGCATTCTGACTGATTTTGATATGAATTAAACATGAGGAAGGATCAGAACACAGAGTACAACTACAGATGGAAAGCTCACAGGGCAGGGCAGGGCATGAATCCCTACAGGGCTTCTGGGTTTCCAGCCAAGCCAGCTCCCGGTGAGGCTGATTAGCCCCAGGGCAGGACTGCAGCAGAACCTGATGTAGTTTAGGAGGCATTTACTTTACTACAGTACTTTCTTATTTATGCTCTAATTTTGTGCCTAAACCTACTCACATTCTTACCTTACAATCAACTTATTTTTGTCAATAAATAGTACTTGCTGATTAAAAAAGTATCTCAGAAATATTACTTCACTTCTAAATATTTGTTTTTCCTTTAATTCCTGGTCCCTTATATTCAGCTTTACAGTGTTCTGTCATATTCAGTCATCTTCAAGACACATTGGATAGCTATTTATTAGGCTTACAGCTACTACCATTCACAGTAAAATGGTAGTCAGTGTGATAGGCACAGAATTATTGCAGGGAAGAAAATTCCAGTCTGTACTGTCTTCCATCCAGTTGATTTAGAGCAGGGGAAAAGACACGGGGTAGTGCAGTGTAGTACCATAATTATTAGCAAAGATTAACAGTTATTGCAATTTACTTTCTCCCATGATTTTTGACTTTGAGGTTTGTGTGAATAAATATCAAGTTGTTAATTCTCCTTCGGTTAAATCTGGATGGAAGCTGTGGCCGCATACACATTACACAGTCTCCATGCTGAGCTATCATTTTCCAGTGGATGTTCTAACAAAAAACATTTGCTGAAAGTCAGCTTTTAAAGTGAAAAATTATTGAATATTCAAAGCGTTTTAGAACTGCATGTGAAAATTCTGTCAAGATAAACTAATTCTGAAAATCATAATCACCTTATTAGGTCCCTATAATGACCTTATTAGGTCACATTATTGCTATTTAACAAATAAAACATGATAGTACTACTTGCTAAGTGAAGCTTTCATTGCAGTATAAAATATGACACGTTCATGCTTTCACATGATAAGAATAGTGTAAGGCAAGAGTTAAGCTTTGGATGGTGATGAGGAGATGGAGCAAAGAGAAACAGATGACTTAAACCAATAAATAGAATAAACTAGAAAAGAAAAAATATGTTAATCTTATCAAATTATATAGCTTGGTCATGACAATATGATTGGTGCATAACCACACTAGCTTTCAGTTTTGTCTTTTACATGCTACATGTGGAAAACCCGCTAAGTAATGGGTAAAGAAAATGAGTTATGAATTTTAGATGATATTAATCAAGTAAGTTTGAGCAATGAATATTGTTTAAAGCAATCACATCTTGTTTTCTGGATTAATTGTAAAGACAAACTTAAATGGAACTGTGTCAAGTTGTTCTACCTATTACTTGCTCATATCTAGTTAACATTTACCAGCTATGATATTCTTTCAAAGTAGAAGGTATACAAACACTTGAAAAATTGTTAAAGCTCTAAAAATTCTTACAGCTTCTCTGATTTTGAATATCTATGCCCAATCATTTCTACCCTTACTTTTCCACAAGGTGTTTCTTCTATTTTTTTCCTTTCTGACATTTTATACACCTAAGCACTGAAAAAAAAAAATGTTTACTGGGAAATTAAAATGTTGTACATATAAAGATTATTGACTTTAGCCCAGAGAAGCAAGCCCATTCAAAATTAAGACCGTAAGTTGATGTTTGCCCAATGTAACTGTACTTTTCAGAACAGAAACCGTAAACAGGAGTGATTTCCCAAACTTTATTAGTCTTGCAGAGAATAGAATTCAAATAGGGTGAATCAAGCACAAAGTTGCATATTTCCCTTAATTTATTTCAGGTTTTCTGTATCTGTCAATCTTTGCATTATTTGAAGAGTAATTGAATTTATGGATGATTTTAAACCATGTGTTTAAAAAACAGCATGTCTGCAATGATGTTATTAGCTTCGGTAAATGTAGATAATTCTTCATGTCAAAGACAATTAACACATATCCTGTGGTCTTAATTATGAGGTTCAAGGAAATTCCACCCAGAAGAAATTTTAGTAAAGCCTTATGTAAAGTTACAGGCCCCTGCCCTACAATTAAAAGGGGAAGGTAATGGACCCCCAACTTTTTTCCGTGATTGACTATAAACTTGGCTCAAGGGACTGTTCTCAGAGGATAGGGTTAAAGCAGTCAAGAAAAAAAAGAGTTTAAGTTGTGAATGTGTCTACATTCCTCAGTTACTTTTCTCAAAAAAAACAACTTAAAAATAAAAGTAGGTAATGTCACAGTAAGTCTTACACAGGAAGAACATGCAAGAGAGGCACTAGTAGGCATGTTCGTACTTGGAGTATGTGAAAAGTCTCTTCTTTCTGTGTGTTGCACATGTAGGTAAGTCACTTTATATACCTGTTCCAGAATAAGCAGTCAATTTCTCATAAGCCTTTGAAAAAAATTAAATCATTAACTGACATAAAAAAAGAGAACAATTATAATGTCTCTTCTGTGGCTAATATTTTTGTTAGCCCATTGGCAATAATTAATCACTAAGTGTGCACAGAAGAAATCTTAACAATTGAATCTTAACCTTTTAAGTCAAGAACTGAGGTGGGCTCTTACCAGGCTTTTTTTCTGTTGTGGAGAAACTGTGCTCTAAGCCATGGCAGGATACTACCAGTTGCAGGAGCTGAATTCTACTCCAGAGCAGGGTTATGCTCTGCATTCTTTGCCTGATGTTAGAAACCTAACCTAGAAAATGCCATGCTGGTGACCCTGGCCAACGTGGAAGAGCCGAATATCAGACAGGGTAACCACAATAATTTTCAGTTTGAATTAGTTTATAGTGTGAAGGGACATGAGGTCACGAGATTTGGAGAAAGGTTTAGGTATTCACAAGGAAAGAGAAATTGATTGTGCTTGAGTTTTGGGCTAGGATTTGCCCAAGAAAGCCATAAAGGAGAAAGAACATGGGATGTGACAAATAACTGGGAACGTAATGGAATAACCAAGAAAAATGACAAAACAAAGGGAGAATGCAGCGGTGAAACACGTCTACTTTTGTGCATAGTTAATCTCTGGAAGCAAGTCAGGGATGTCCACTGGCACCCACATAATCTTGTTCCCATGCGCTGCTCTGCCCATGACTAATTCCTATTGCTTTTCCAAGAGCCACTAGCAGCCTGGTCAGCTTCTTTCTTTTTGGGTCCATGCAGACTCTTCCCTTCTCCCTTTGGGATATCTCTGTGTCTTTGCCAGACTGATCACTGATGATCAAGCCTGAAAGTGCAGGGCAGGACAGGGACATTGGAGAGATCAGGAGCAGAGTTGCTCAGAGCTTATTCAGATGTCTCTTCCAGTCCTGTACATATGCTGGTTGCTTCTTAAGAGGGGAAAGTCCGGTACCTGGTTCCTGAGTAGCTGTCACTGATTGCTTTACCCAGAAGGCAAGGAGGAGGGCAAACAGCAACTATTAGGTGTGCATTCAAGAGGGAAACCTATGTCTGAGGAGAAACTCTGTGATCCACAGTGGAGTTAATGCTGTCTAGATTTAGGAGCCTCCAGAGTTAGGCTGTGCTCAAGGGCGGGATTTCTCAGTCTCTGACTGAGACATGAGACAGCTAAAATCTCCCTAATTTCTGTTCTGAAAACCAGACAACCTTCATCTTGATATTCACTGAATCATACAGTGGATTTCACTTTTTGCAAGAAAAGAGGAGAAAACAAGGAAAAGTGTTATTACTTAATTACGAGGGAGAAGAGAGAAGTTCCAAGAAGCTCAAGGGTTTAAGAACCAGAGTTTGGCTTCACATCTTGAAGGTAGCAGGGATTTCAGTAAAAAGGAGTGGAATCTGTTGAAGGAAAGGTTACTAGTCACTTTAATGAGGGCAGTAGAGAGGACAGAAGCTAGATCAACATACTATCAATGCTAATGCCTCGTGCAAGTTTAGTGGTCCTCCAGGAATACGTTTCTACCCTGCAGATTTTTTCTTTGGACACAGCCCAAAGGTGAGCTCAGCTCTTCATACCATAAAAGGGTAAACCCTTCACTGGATGATTAGTTTTACACCCATATCCTTGGGAAAAAAAAAAAGGAAAAAAGAAAAGAAAAAATAAGGGAAAGCTTGTGGTTTCAGGGGAATGAATTTTATGCTTTAATGGCATTGAAAGTAAAGCAGCAGCTTTCAATACTTTCAATACTTAAATAAGGAAATGAAACAAACAAAAAGAAAGGCAATATCAACTTTCACTGAAAAATTGTACAGGTTAGATGTTTTCCCCTTGTTAATTTTTTCTAACCTAATTGCATGTGTTACGCTTAATGTACCCAATTTATTGGTATGAATCTCCCTCTTGAAAAATTCATGGCTTTTATAAGCACAATAGTGTTTGTACTTCTCAATTTGGCCCACAGCACTGCACGCACATAGTTGCCTAAGGCTCACCTTACAAATCTAGCCTGCTAACTGCCAGCCACCTTCTACAGGTTTTCTGCTGTGTCAGTGGCACTTACAAGTAAAAATTGTAAGGAGGAAAAAAAATGGGGCTATCAGCTAGCTGTGCCATTCCCTACAAAACAATTGCAACAAACTACATGAGTAGAGCAGTGGAAATATATTTATGGTTTATTTTGGGTAGATCCACTTTTTTTTTCAAATGAATGCATATTGCTGTGAAATCTCTGTGTAGAGGTGTTAGAAAAGTGAACAGAAAGAACAGCAAATAGGAAATTTGCTGGGCCATGTAGACTCTCTTTCATATGCACTCTTTTTAAGAGCTTTGCTTGCACATACTTCATCATCAGGATTTGTGCTAAGAATGTACACTCTTTAAAGACTAGTTGCTAGTGAAGGCACAAAGTCACTCTTAAAATCTATTAGTTTTGTTTGTGCTGAAAGCATATAGTTGCCATTCAGGTACAATGCTCCATTTGTATAGCTTTCAGCAAATGTGCTATCACGTAGTTAGCATAATGATTAAGGGCACTTTGAGAAACTTACCACCTTTGCTTGTAGAGAGAGGGTACCTTGACTTATAAAAACTCAAGTGGTACACTTAATAAATTTATCATTTGCTAGATGCGTCCGTCCGTAGATGTTTTATTTATAATTCATTGTTATTAGAACATTTCTAAAGTGAATGCTTGAGTTAACCCTTAGCTCTCTCTAAACTCTATTTTGAAGTACACAGTGGTGAAATAGCAGAGAGCACAGCTCAAAGAATCATTCTGTTGCTATGAGAGGAGAATGTTTGAGTGGAGAGTGTAATTTTGAAAACCAAGATCTTAATGTGAAAGGTGAAGTATTACGTTATCTCAGGTGCTTTGAAAAACACTTTCTTGCAACTGAACGGAACAAGAAATGAAGTCCTTGCTCTGAACCTTGCTTTAGATCACAATGGTTAGTTCCACACAAACTAATCTCCCATTTCCCATGTTTAACGTAAGCACTAACAAATTAATCTCCTAATAAATACAAATATTCTGGCAATAAACAGACCAGAATCACTGAAGGAGTGATTTCTGTGGTCACATTTAGCTACAGAAAAACTTTAAATGCAAAAGAGAAAGGAAGTATCTTTTTTCAAAGAGATTTGAAGGCTGGGATGCAATAAAGAACTGATGAGCTCAAAATGGTTTACCTTCGAGACTCAAGGACATTTGGTCAATTATCAATCAAATAATATCTCTTTTGTAGTGATTGGAAAATGATCTCCCCTTGAATAACCAAAGTAGCTACAGAAGCTTCTGTGATTCAGGCATGGTCAAAACTTAAACGCTGATTTTCTTTGAAATTTTTTATTATGTGTCAAGCTTTCAAATAGAAGGCAGCATGCTACATATGTGCTGACAACCAAACAACGCATTTTTCACAGAAATAGATGGCTGGTAGTCTCCCTGTGTCTAAATATCAGTCAGAGCAAAGGCAGGTTAAGCACTGGTAATGACTGTGGGTGTCTTGTGCATATCTCAAATTAACAATGACAGAGGCAGTATAAAAACAATTTATGAACCACAGTCCTCTTGGGAACTACATTTCAAGCCATAATTTCATCTAAACTGTTTATCGGCTGCTTTTATTTAATGTATGAAGTGTCAAAAATTTTCTTTGACATTAGGCTTGTTATTGTCTTTTGATTTATGTATTAAAGCAAAACTTAGTAAATACAAAGATTGCTTAGTGGTTTTGTGTTTGAAAAAAATATGGGAAACATTTGCTACAGTGGTAAAATCATTCATACAGTAGTTAAAAATTAAGAAATCAGTCATGATTTTTTAAATCTTCAATAGCTTAGGACAGAGAAGATGTGAACTATAAAATGTTTTACCGGACAAGGTCCCTCTTGAAAATAGAAATGTTTGTGCTGGGAACATCCAGGACCATATACATGCAAACAAATAGCTGGACATGGCTTTCAGAGCTGGGAATGCAAAACATTCCTCTGTATGTGTGTATGAAGACATAAACCCAAGTACCCAAAAATGCCTGGGTGGATCTCTGCATTTAGCATTTATTTAACCTGACCAGTGACTATCTGCAGTCTCTTATCTGTGAGTTTTGATTTTAATAGCCACTGGAACATACCCACAGTGTGAAAAAGTCTTGGGATGAAATATTTTGAAACCACACAGAAACCCGTCAGTGAGTACTTGAGCTTCATCCATCTCCCATTCCAGGAAAGTGCAGGTGGCAGAGACATCAGAGAGGTGGTCCAGTCTTCTGATTGGGAATAGGTAAGGGGAAAGCAGTCCCAATGTCAGCAGATGATCATTGCACGAAAAGTGTAGGTGGCAGCCTTGGATAGCAAAGTGTGGTGACAGCCGGGGAGGCAGAGCACTGAACCAGCACAAAACCCTTCAGAGTCAGTCTATTTTTTCCAAAGAAAACAAGTCAAACCAGCTTGTAATCCCAACTATAAGCCAAACTCCTATGTATGGTATTTCCATATAGATGCATTTTTATTAGGCATTTACTGTGATTGCCCTTGAAGTCTGGTACATAAAGAAGCTTTAGAATTTGACAATTGAATATATGAAATATCAAATATGGATCTGGAGGGGGAAACTCTCTCAGTGCCCCCTTCTTTCACAATGCTTAGCAGAAGCTTAGGCACTTTGCCTCCATCAGATACATTCCTGTGGAGGATGGGGGACACTCATCCTGAACATATGAAGGGAACAACCTGCTACAGCTCTCCATAAACAAAGACAAAAGAGTCTAGGACACTTCATCTTGGGGTGATAGGGGAAGAGTGGGGAAGGAGTTAACCGTTGTCAAGTCCATCATCATGTGGTATGGGCATTTTGGCCAGTGATTCACCAAGTGTTTTCCTGGAACTGGCTGGAGAACTCCCGCACATAGAAAGATGATGTAGGACAATGGGTTCACACAATACAGAAAAGTCAGACTTTAATGGAGGAGAGGAACTCAAGCATTCGGAAAATCTGGTACTACATGTTCAGCCCATCTTTCTTTGAATATTGAAGCACCTGTTTTCTATGTTCCTTTTGACTAAGAGTTTTTTACCTTGGCATGCTTTTCTTACAGATGTATAATCCACATGTACAAGTAAAGAAGTGTAAAGAACAGTCAAACAGTGGAGGACTTGGTTTTAGTACCACCTGTAATCGTTATGAGTAAAGTTCATAAAACACCAGCAGGACTGATATTTAACACTTATGCAAACTGGGATGTAAGGGGAAAATTACGGTCAGCTGTCTGATATTAATGTACTTACACAGAATTTACTTGGTTTTTATTTTCGCATTCTGGCTACAGGGTGTATCTTATATCAAGTGGAGGAAGCCTGCATTTAGCAACCTACTTAGCTTGTCTTGGTTTTTGAACCTCCTGCATGTAAAAAGAACTACAGTGTTGATCCAGAGAGTGTATTTATTATGCAACTAACATATGCAAATTATTTCATTAACAGAATATCTTTAAAGTCGACACACGTTTTGTCATTTCATACTGTAGATTTACTGGTCTTCAGCCTACATGGAATTACATCTGAATATTTGCTTGTTGTCACCCTTTAAAACATGAGTGATTTTAGGCTCAGACTCCCTCTGAGCAGATCTCTGAGAGGATTCATAGGTAGAAGAACTGCTAATCAGTAGTTAGCAGCTGCAATAGACTGTGAATGCAAGTAAGTTTTAATTACATTTTATGCTTACCTTGCATGTCTCTCAACTTATCTCTGTTCTTTTATTTGAGAAGGAAGGTTCTCTGGGAACTGGGGGATATTCACTTACACCCTGTGAATGGAACTGGTTTAAAAACTCATAAAGTCTGATGGGTTTGTGCAACTCTTACAGCCCTCTACCCTGTAAAAGCACATTTTTAATGAATTTGTTAAATCCAGCAGGTTGTGTTCATTTAGAAGAGGAGAAACCCACTAAACCACAGTAACACCAATTCAATTTCATTTACTTAATAGGAAATGAAAGTCGTGACAAATAGGTGTTGAACTTTTTTTTTTTAAAGATGCATAAAGTCTACCTTTCCACATGGCTTTTAGGGTCTTTCTAGATGGTTTAGTTCTTTTTCAGAAGTAGGGACTAAATGCGAGAGGCTTTTGCAATCCAAAGAGACTTAGAATGTAAAGGATAGAGGTTGTAGTTGTATTTGGGAAATTTCTCTTTTCTCCTTTCCATAGATTCCACAGCTCTATACTGCAATTGCAAGGAGGCTTCTCTTGAGGTATTTATCACTATTATTCTCTTAACCCAAGCCTGTCAGGAAGAAAACTCAACAAATCCCAAACCATATTGAAGACAGAGAAGTGATTTGCCAGTTGAAGGAAAAGATTTCTTTTTCTTCATAAAGAAAAAGATGTTTCACACTAAAATTTCTTTATACTAAACATTACCATATATAAATCGACATTAGGGTCCTTTACATAGTGCTCTAGCTGGGTGCATGCATTAAAGGGATGTAAATCTCTAGAAAATATATGTTGAGTCCTAACTTTTCATGAAGATTTTCAGGAGAATTTAATCTAGCAGACATAATAATGTGTCTAGGGCTGGTCTCATAATACCTGTATAAAGCATTCATACTTGAAAATATTGGATATGACTTCTCATCTTTCAAGTCTTCATATTTTAAAAATAGATTTGTTAAAACTGATCAACCTACAAAAAACATCCTAAACTGAATCAGTACTTCTGGGCCTTAAATCTGGTAAAACTGCAGTTGTGAAGTGTTGCTGATGAGTGCACACACACATAATTGTATTTGGTACATGTTATGAATGACAGAAGTGAGAAAAAACACTCCTTACTCTTCAGTATTTAATGATCTCTGATGTAATGTAGGATTTTTTAAAAAATCAAAGATCTGTGAATAATCGTCTTTGGCAAGCATACTGCTTCAGGCAGGAGCCTGCAGTACAAATGGAAAATTATGGCATCAGGCTTTTATCAGCAAATTAAAAGCACAGTATTAAGTACCTAAGTCACAATCATGTATTGTCTTTAAGAGGAAGGTATATGACATGGAATATCTTTTTGATGAATTTGGAAAGATTACTCTTTTCTGTTGAAGAAATATATTTTACAGGATTTTATAAAACATAGCTAGAGAATATAAATTGAAACAATGAGCTGAAATCAAATGAGCAAATTCTTTGGGGAAATTACTCAGTACACCATTAAATAGAGATACTAAATCATAAACAACTTACAAGTAAAAATTTTTATAGATGAAAAATTTTACTTTGCAAAATCCTTACTTGTGTGTTTGACAAGTTTAATAGAAAAATAAACATTTTTCTGACTTTCTGTGAAAAAGTAAGAAAATCTTTTATTTTATAAAAACCCAAAACCTCTACAAGCTCTTTTGTGAAAAGCTCCTAAATTCACTACAGTTTTGTCCATCTTCAAATTTTCAAATTCGTGGAAATCCACAGGCTAGCAAAATAGTCTGTTACTAAGTTCAGAATTAATGAAATGGATTTATTAGTTCCTTAATTTTGCTGTGGAGTTTTTATCCTTTCATCAACGCCCTTTATGTAAGTAGTCACTCAAAGTTGTGTCTTTTCCATCTTGTCACCATCAAACCAGCAAAAGGACCAGAAAGCTGAACTGCTGCAGCTCAGTGTGTGATCTTAATGTGTCTGCAAACAACAAGAAGAGAAACACAGTTTTCTCCAGAGTACTGTTTGGCGTTGAAGTGATTTAGGTCTGGAAAATCAATCTGTTCATCCTTCTGGACAATTTCTGAAACAAATATTTAGCAAGATTTATAGTGTTGTACATATGCAGGTCAAAGGATTCTACTGGAAGGCAGATTTTTGTAATACCATATAATCAACTACTCAATAAGATGTTTTATTGTTTTGGAGGTTTTTTTCTGTGTAATAAATGCAATTCTGCAACATGTTTTAGGGTCATATAAATATAACGAATCATTCAACTTTTCATTTCTTCTGTAACTAGATGATTTTATATTATCCTGTTTATAGAATAGATACGAAAACACTGAAGGCCTTTAGATGAAAGCAAACAAACAAAAAGCTAAATGAAACACCTCCACTTACATGAACTTTAATTACTGAAATTTCATTTTCATCTTAGTCATTTGAACCCATTAAAGTGTAGACTTTTCAGAAATGCTTCAATAACAGAAGTTCAGCTGAAATGCTAGCACATAAATATAATGTGAAAAGAAGTTTAAGAATGAAAATCATTTATGTAATTTTTAACATGTTAAGTCTATTTGCTTGTTGTTAACAGTACTCTTAGTTTACTCCAGTCACATAGACTAGAAATACTGTTGCACAGCGGAATGCTGCAGCACACTTCCTCTCAACCATCATCTGAAAGCCTTTACACTTGTTCATGAGATGAGAGAAAATAGATAAATGCACATGTATGTAGCCAGAAGAGCGTGGGCAAAGAGTGCTGGCTACCGTGATGCACGCTGGTGTTGGTGAACCTGTATCTGGAGGAGTGTGAAGTTTTTGGTTGTCACTGTGAAGACTGAGAACGTAGCTGGAGACTGACATCCTGCCAGGTGTGAGGAGTTGCACACGGAAGACTTCGAGGCTTTAATTTTAAAATGCAAGTGATTAATGAGGCTCAGAGCAACCTTAGTGGCTTGGGCAAGCAGGAACCATGAAGTTAGGTATGAGCTTACACAAACAAGCAAAGGCCCAAACAGTTTATTGTCCTTATTGAGGGCAATGAGGGGTTTGATCTTTTCTGGTTTGGCTTATACTGCTCACTTGCAGCCTTCTCAGGTAAGTATTTTGGCTGTTGTGAAGCAAAGAGGAGGAAGCAGGTGAGCTTGGATGAGCTTGTGTGTACCGAGGCACCATGAGGACATGTGCAGCCCTAAGCAGAGACCCCCAGCCCACTGATGGCACCCTTTGCAGCAACAGAAGCAACAGAAAGTCTGCGTGTATAGCAATTTGACATTATTTTTCAAAACACAAACTCAGGACACCTTTGCATCAGTAAATTTTAGGGCTGTGAAGCACTCAAGTGCGTTCAACTTCCTCTTATCAGCTCTATGGGGAGTGGGAATATCCCACACATGGAATCTAGTTTTGAAAGCTCTCAAAGGTATCCCCATCCCTGCTGTGGTTGTCCCTGTCTCTCCCCGCAAGGAAAAACAGCAGCATGGCACTGGCAATTCTCCTCCACCGCCCCTGACTTTGGTGCTAAAGCATTCTTGCCTTGCAATGGATGGTGCATCTCAGGCACAGGCTCAGATTTGACAGAGACATGGGCTCATAATGTCTAACAAGAATCTTACAGGAGCAGAAGGGAGAGCAAATACTTTGTAACTGGGCAGTATTGTGAACAAATATTTAATTGCTATGAGTAACTTTTCTATTAATTTACAGAAAACTTTTCATGTAGCTATAAATTGAATTGTGCTCAGAATTTCAAAGGTAAAATATGTGGCAGTATAATGAATAGAAGAGACAATCCTGGCAAAATTAGGATATATCTGCATCCAGACTTCTCCATTCTCTGCATTTTGATAACAGCAGAAAAACCAGTCAGGGACCAAGACACCAGCACACAGAAGCAGCATGAAAATGTCTGCTATAGTTACAGTTATAGTTATAGTGGGCCAAAAGTTAGTTTTGAAGCCAGCAAAAATAACTATTTTGTTTGATCAACTCTTTAAAGCATTTAGAACATGCTGCATTGAAGCAAGTTTATTATCCCTGCTCTGAACCCAGTGTTTTAGCATAAAAAAATTAAAATTAAAATAAAATAAAGGAACAAAAGATGTAAAATTTATTTGAAGAAACAATGGGCTTTATACACAATGTTTGAAACTCTTGTTAACCACAGAAGAGAACAAATGATTTTTGACTCTTTCTATAGCTTAGAATCACTTCTCAGTTTTAAGTATGGGGTGAATTAAAGAGTAGTCCCTTCCCTGGATTTGAATTTGCTACTCTTCATTTTCACTGAACCTTCTCTGAGTATTATATCATATGAAACAAGGCCAAAAGATCTTTTTAGTCAATTGCATTGGTGTTTTTTTTCAGCATCTATCTATGATCTTTTAATAACATGAAGAATCTTGCCAGCTCCTCTTCCTATGATAGTTTTCCTGCAAACAGCTGCACTTAGAATTGTTAATGAACCCATTCTAGTTCTTCAACAGCCTTTAAAAATGTGGGGAACCCTGATGCACATTATTACAGTCGCTGAATACCATAATCATTATCTTAAAAAAGTCCATGCTCTCTTCTAACATGTTATGTATCCATCTAAACTGTGTGTTTAATCTTTTGATTACATGTGCTCAGCTGGAGAAATTTTTTATGCAATACCGTCCTTTCCTCTTTTAATTATGATGAGCTAATAATCCTAAAAAGTGGAAGAATCAGCTCAATTTTTCACTTTATAATCAATAGAAAAGTTTTTCCTATGTGCTTTGTCACATCCTGTGGCAATTAATTACAGAATTTTCTAGATGAAGTGAGAAAATAATACTCTTTGTCATTAAGAAAGTAAATCCACTTATTCATGTCCGAATAGAAACATTACAGAAACTTTTCTTGCTCTGTCTTAGAGCAGCTCTCTCCCTATAGCTACTCCTATCCCAAGCAACACATTTTCTTGATGTTTTTTCTTAATTATTATGACCGACTACAATTTTTCTTTCTGTAATTATTTCATCAGTAGTACAACTGAAGCTGAATAAATTGAGTCTTCATTTTTGATAATGATAGTTATTCTTCTTCAACACACATCTAAGATATAATTTTGTCTTCCTTTGTCACCAAGAAAAACTCCACAGATTCACCAGACCCATTTGGTAAACACCTCTATTGCTTCCTATTCAGCTGCATCTGTTTCTCCTGATCTACATCCACAACTTGCTTTGGGAAACTTTTTTACCAGGTGAACCTTTTTATCTTTTTAAATACTATGCTTATCAAACTTTTTTTAAAATTTAGGTGTCTCTAGGTGGTGCATGGAGATAGAAGAAGCTTGTGTTAATTTTTGTACGAATTGTGTTATTGTTTCCTTGGTTTACCTGTCAATTTTGAAAGCAAAGTTTTGCTTTATCATGATGAATTGCTATTTTTCTGTTGATCTCCATCGTGCCTCTGTTTTGCTTTGTGTGACTTTCTCTGAATTAATGCAACTATTGACTGGATGCATGAAACCAAGCCTACAGGTTTTCTTTTGCCGTGCTGTTTCTATGAATAATCATTTGTCAGTTATTTTATGCTTCCAGTGTAGCTTATTTTCAATTATACATGTCAGTAGCTCAGACCCTACTGACTGGATAGCTCACCACTGAGTAGTGCCACTCACTACAGTGGAAATGTACACTGTCCTCTTTGGTAACACTGATGTGGCCATATAGGTGCAGAACTATTTTTATAAACTTGAGTCACAACGAAAGGCATTCAAATACATTCTGGAGGTGAAAAGACAAATGTAAATTCAGGCTGTTTTCTAACAGAGTGCATAAGCAGGCACTTAAGTTTAAGCCAAAGGGTTGTAATGTGTGCTTCTCCTCTAGGAGTATCAAAACCTCAGTAGTGTGTTGATAGGGTTAATAGCTAATTTTCAAATATGCTGAACCTCCATTAAATCTGTAAACAGAAGTTGCATATGATCAGAGAGTATTGAGACAGAACAACTGAGTCCCACGAAGGGGAGAGAAACATTCCGCTCTGCTTGCTGTGTCCAAGGAATGTCAGGATTTTGAGAAAATAGGTTTGTTTTTTACTCAGAACATTCTTTTCTGAAAAAAAAATAACCAATTCATGCTGACAGCAGACAAGTAACCTAAATTGTAGATGAGCTTCGGTGTCATACACACCTGTTGCTATATTTATGGATTGTTTTTAAAATGTTCATAGTAGGAAAACTGAGAAGCAAACCCACGCATGTAGGTTGCAGGAGTTGGTCAGAAATCAACCATATGATTGGCAATTTTCCAGAGAGACCTGAATGGGGCAAGTTGCATTTATGTGATCTAAATCCACTGGTTGCATTCAGGGGGGATTAACATCTGTTAAAAGTATTATGTTTATCATGCAGGTGTTTCAATATTTGTATTTATTATGTGTTGCAGCAACAGTCTCTGAGAAAACATTCATATAACGATCTGGTTGTTTTATTGTCTGAATCTGTCAGGACAGTCATTTTGTTACTCCAACATTGTGATCCCCTTGCAAGCTGTAAACTATTTAATGAAGTGAGTATACGGAGAAAGATGACAGACTTTCAAACTTTTGGAAGACAGTTTTACATCAGTGACATTAGTTTTTGCACTTGGGATTGTTCCTAATACATGTATGGCAAAAATGTTGAATTAGCCTGAAAATGTCCAGGATTCCAATGTATTCCCCTGTGCATTTCAATATTTGACATTGCTTTCATTTTGTCAATAAACAATACACATAGATTCCAATATTAATGAATATAAATATTACATAAAGTACCTCATAGAAAATGTAATTATGTCTGACTTTGAAGAACTTTGCTTCATGCATCTATAATGCTTTTATTGCTCAAAAAGCAATTCTGCAGATATTGTGACTTGCAGGAAAAGCTGTTGCCTGTAAAAAAAAAAAAAGATAAAATTTAAAAGCTAAACATCTGCTGATTTGCATTGCAGTGTAATGTGACACTACCAGACCACAGACAAAACAGCTATGCTAAAAATTTTAAGGTTGCAAAGTCAAGTGCTCAAAAGCATGAGGAAATACAACAGGTTGGTCACTTGTGTGATCTTAATTTGGTCCCCTTGAGTGATTACATTATGATGCAGTCTTTATTATATTATCATAGATGTTTTTGTTCACAGTACCTCTTGAATCTAATCCAGCTCATACTGGAGCTAATGGAAATATTTTCATTGACTTCAGTGAGTTTCAGGCCGGGTTCCAAATGCCCACTTTTTTTCTTATTTAATCCATATTTCTTGAAATAACATAGGTGTATATAATGACAAAGTTTATCCGGTGAATAAGACAGGATCTTTGTCCTGAACAATTTACAAAGGCGCTGTTCATATAAACAGCTGGAGATGATTGGTTCCCTTTGCCTAAATGGATCACTATTTTCCTTTGATTAATCCACAAAAATGTAAGTTTATTTCTATATAGAGTTCATTGTTTTACAGAAAAAAATGAACAAAAAAGAAAAAAAGGGCACTAAGCTAGGGGTTTTTTTTGAGCAAATAATTTATACCAAGGACAAAGACAGCACAGTTCAGCTGTAGAAGGGTCTATAGTGGTGACTGATTACAGAAAAGGTAAGAGGTAGAGCTGAAGAAACAGGTATTTTTTTCCTTTAAGCATTTGTAGAGCAATAGATTATACCAATTATAATGATTACTTCATAAAGATAATTTTCAATAATAAATATCCAACCAAAAATGGCATTTTAGTATGATTCTTCAGGAAATGACAGAATTACTGCCAAAGATTGAGATGGGAAGAGATTTGTACCAGCCGTTTCTGCTAGATAAGTTCTCCAATGCATCATTTTGCTTGGATTGAATATCAGCCAATTTGTACTCAATTTGGTCCTAGAACTGGCCAAGCATTAGCTGCAATTAAATGACTCACCTTAAATTATTGGAATTGCATTTAAATCACTGCCTCCAGGAACATGCTTCCATTTCCCACCCTGTATGCTGAGAACTATGATGATTCACTATGTCACCACCTCATCATAACACATCCCCCTGTATACTCTTTCAGAGGATTTGCATTCATTTCTACTGTGGCCTTCAGAAAAGCAGGATCCCAATCAATTTATTTTTTATTTTTCTCTAGGGATTTAACTTACTGCATTCAGTCCTCATTCAGTAGGACTCCTTCCTGATTATTGATGTCTTCCAAAAATATCAACAGCAGCAGCATTCATTTTTTAAACTTTTGCATTTATTGGTCCTATCATCAAAAGAATATGACTGAGATATTTATATGTATTATGTACTTATAATTTTATTCTTTCTTTTGGTCTTCTGAATTAATAACATCTGTTACCACTGATGGAAAATATCCTGTGGGCCACAGAGGAATCACAGTCACATGTTGCCGCTGGAACAGCCGGTGTGAATCAGCAGTAAGATAGACTCATCACTCTGCACCTAGCAGATATAACATCAAAATGGAGCCAAGACATTCCTGTCCAAAGTGGGAGGTAATGGTCTATCCTCTAGCTTGAAAGGAAGTCTCAAACCATTTTCTGAGTGCTTGCAGTCTAACAGGCAAAGCTTACTTAGTATGATTGAATGTAAGTTTCACATTTTCATTGGCGTTATCCTCCCTGCTTAATATAAGGGATAACGTGGTCCATAAGTTAACTGTAAGAACAACAACAACAAAGAGATACAGGAATATAGAGTGCACAGCATGAGACGTCCCCGAATCTCCATGTTTTCTGATTCTAAAGGCTGGCTTTGGAGTACTTTTCAGCATTTTTCATTCATAGCAAGTCTAAAATTTCAAAGATTTGTAAAGTATTGGTCATTGCCCGAGGAGTCTGGAACAAGCAGTCAGCAAAATATTACCCTGTATGATGCTGATACTGGAGAAACAAAAAGAAAATCTTGGTTTTCAAAGGGGCAAAATGTCTCCCCCTTTGGAAAAATGACCCAGGATCTTTCATATATGGTATCCAGAATTACTGTCTTGAGTACAAAATAAGTGACAACCTCTTACTCAGAGTAGTGTTGTTCTAAATGTAATATGCATTGAACACTACACACACTAGCAATTAAGGTAGTGATCAGATGTTTTGTTTTGTGTTTGTACAGTGTCTAGCACACTCACAACTGGGGGATGGGTCCAGATCAAGCCACTCAGGTAAGCCATGAATACTCTAAGCCTCTTAGTCAGATAGTAATTGAAGCATAAATAAATATTTATTATTTTGTTTTCAAAGAAGTTTTATTGAAAGATCCATGGTGGAAGGCTGTTTTGAGGGAGTCTATATGAGATTGGATCTTGGAGTCCTACATCTACAGAGAAGAGAACTATTTGTGCAAACTCACTCATCTAGATCACAGATGACAAATAAGAGAAGATTACCTATCTGTCTATCTGTATACATATATTTGTCAGATATAATTTATAGTCTCTATTTCTACACAAAGCTTTAGGCACATTATATTCTTTAAAAAAACCTGTAAAATATTGTAGTATCCAAACAGATCGATGAACAATTTATCTATTTCAAGCCTATAGATATGCAACAACTGTATCTGTGCCATTTGTATGCACTTGTGCAAATAGTTTGCTTCATTTTAATTGGTATATATAATATTTTTTCATTAATTTATGTAATTACTTTTTTCTATTTTTCTTCTACCTCTCTTTCTTTCCACCTTTCTTCTGTATTTATCTCAAATGCAATCATTCTAGGTGAAGAACCTCCATAATGTATACAATAAAAACAAACAAACAAATTTAAATTTGATTAACCCAAACTGAGTCACTAAATGCCATAGGTCACTTCACCTGACCTTTTGTAATATCATTTATATTGCAGAGAAACAAAGGCTTAAAGAATATAAAAAACACCAGTTCTCAAGACTCTGAGTCAAAGTAGGAAGCCTAAGTTGTATCCCAGAAGTGTTTGGCCCTGGTTTGTTACATACTTGTACTGATTTTCCCTTGCAAAGGGATCTTCTGAGCAATATCATAGCAACATGGTAGTAAATTATCAGAAACAGAGAGATGCAATGTATGGCTAAAAATAATGCCCACATTTTGCACAGCTGTTGAGTTTTAACTGAAAAGCTTAAGCAGCTCTTCAGAAAGTCACAACATCTGATCTGTAAGGTGCTATCCACCTTTGCTTTCAGTGGGAGTTGAGGACGTGCAGTTCTCCAGAGACCTGACACCTATAGAGGATATTATAGAAGTCAAGTAACTGACATGCGATAGTGTGGCTCATCCAATACGGAATGGATTGTTTAACACTGACAAAGTGGAGTGAGTAACTAGCTATCAGAGACATTTTTGACATAGAGCCATAAAGTGGGAAGCGGTATGCCATTTTAGCAGGCACTAATGCAGCAGATGACTGTCCTAATGATCTATAAATAAAGCAGAAAAAATGTCTTCCTGGCTTAAGTGAATTATTGTTACCATTAAAGATGATAGCATGACATGGGAGGAAAGGTAATGCTACTTCTTTAAAATAGAGTGTTCCTCCCTTACACTTGTTATTAACTCCAGCTAGAAATTGGAGTAACACAAACACAATCTTCTTCTCTCCAGGTTTGACATTACATCCACACAAAAGGAAAAGATAAATTTTTTGCCTGAAAAAACAACCAGGCAGCCTCTATAATATCTGCAGTTGTTCTTTCCCCAAAACCAGATGCAAATAGGAAAACTTTCATACAAGTGTCTACCTGTATCTTTATCTGCTTTCTAGTAGAAATTGTGTTTCCAGTGTGTTGGGAACAGGACAGACAAGAAGTGTTTATAAATTATTATGCTTACAATCAAATGGCTGGCTGTTTGTTTTCTTGTTTTGGCTTCAAAATACGGTTTTTAAGTCATATCATCTCAGTTGAAATAAGGAATTTAATTATATGATCACAGGTTAAGCCTTTGGTAAGTATGTCTTGAGGTATATAGCATAATCTCCTGCAGAAAGCAGGGTCATCCATGAGATAAGACTGGGTTACTGTGGGTTCATCCAGTTGAGTTTTGAAAACCCTCAAGGATGAATCCTGCACAACCTCTTAGAACATGTTCTTTTCACATGACAGCCTGGCCAGTGGGATGATTTTGAGTAGTTTTTTTTGTAGGAGATAGGAGTGATCTCTTTGCCTTCCCTATTGATTAGCAGTGTGATGAGGTTGTTATGAACAAATAGCTCTATAAGACTGAGGATGATTTTTTTTTTTTAAGGTCTATAGAAATATTTGGAATTTTCCTCTGCATCTAAATGTGTCTTTGTACGGGGCCACCTTTATTTCTTTTCATATCAGAGTGTGATAGGACTCCACATTTCTAGTTACTTGCAATGTACTTTGCATTAGTCATGAGAACAGCTACTGAGATCTCTAGAAGATGTAAAATACCATGCTGTTGATGCAAAATGTAAAATACCGTGCTGTTGAAGCAACAGGGCTTTATCATATATTGCTGAGAGAAGACTGAGGTGAGTTTGCTTTTGCTGACACTCCTTTCTTGACTGAATTGTTGGCACCGTGAAATCTACCAAAATTTTTCTTTCTCTCTACTCCAAGCCTTTCTGCCCCTCTGTGTTTTCTTTATCTTTTGTATTTTCTAAAGAGCTTGTTTGCAATGTAGAAAAAGAGAAGGTGGAAGTGGGCTTGGTGGGTTTCTGATACATGAATCATCTATTCCAAATCCCTCTCTTAGGTTTTGCCATTCAGAAACTTAGATTTGGTTTTCATGCTCTTAGTTGTAGGCCAGAAGAACACACAAAAGACCGAATTTTTTTTCCATTTAATGGATGGATACTCCCTTCAGCACTTTAAAATTTAAATAGTAACCCTATTCTTCTCTCTAGGTGTGTTCTGAAGGTGCCACTACATGATGTTCTGGGTGCCAGCAGATGTACCCCTAGGCATCAGCTCATGTCTTTTGCTGGCTATGTTCTTCTGTTTCACTACATTACATGGTTGTTGAGGTTTCTACCTGGTATAGGATATGTGTGTTGCTTGTCTAGTTCGAAAAAAATCTGTTTTCCCAGTATCTGTGTGTGTAAACTGCTCTTTTAATTGTAATCATATGCAGAAAGCTCGAAGTGTTGTATTCGAATAGATTGAAATTCAAGGTCTTGGACTGGGTATTTAAGATTGTTAAAATACCCCAATAATTTTCATGTTTGTGTCTCTAAAATTTAATTTTATAATTCAAAATGCTATGGATTTTCTTAATTTGAAAAATATGGATGAAGAGTAATTCCCTTGTCTCAGGCCTGCTTTCTTAACCTGGAGATTGGTTCAGTAAATCCTATGAAGTGCCCCTCAGCACTTTTCTGACGTTTTACAGAGCTTCATTACTGCAGATAAATGTAGTTATAGTTCGCATAATACGAACACAGAATTCTTGTGCAGGTACTTAATTGAAGCGGATAAATTTTTACGCAGCAATACTTTGTTCCTCCTAAATCTTTAGTAGCCCATGGGTAATAATATAAGTGGTAGTAATGTTAGGCGAACTTTTTTAATGAAAAGAAAAATACTGCAGTTTGTTTTGTGTTTTCAGTCTCTGACAACAAATGAAATGAGGGAATCTTATATTCCAAGAAATTATAAAGGGTTAAAAAAACATAGATCTTCATAAAGAAACAGCATTTGTAAGTTTTATGGTTAAATCAGCCATTGCTTTGCTGACCAATAAAATGGAAAATGTGTGCTTTTATAGGTTTATAAAAAAGGCAAACTCCAGTTGCATGAAAAATAACTTTCACCGATTGAGTACAGGTGGTGACTTGTTTAAACTCTGAAGATGTAAAGGCTTAGTATGTATGACTGAAAAAGGGAACATGGCACAATAAAAAGTCTTCCTTTCTTTACTCATCAATCCTTTGGGTATTCCATGTCAAATAAATGTTACAACAATTTACAGTAAAAGTATACAGTGGAAGTGCCAACGTTAACACTTCTTAGGACTGGACAGGGTCCAAATTTTTCACACCAATATTTAATGTGAAGTAAAATGTCTTTTCCATTGGAAGTGTCAGCTGTAACATGCTTTCCTATATTTGGCAACATGCTCATGTGAAGTATAAAGTCAAATGCACATGATGTTCTTTTTATTTCAACCGTGATAAATTGTGTTCATTTGTTTAAGTGCAAGTGGCAGTTTTAGTGTTCCTACTATAAATTTTGGTTAGCTTCTATTGACATGCTGTATTAAACTTAAGAAAAACAAATTACACTTCACCCATTTTAATTGACTAAATGTGTCAAAACCACAATAAGTATAACACGAAGGGTCAGAGTCTCAGACTTCACCATAATGGGTGTCATGGCAAGGATCCAGCTTTTTGTGCATTTCATTTTTCATACAGTTTTAGTATGAGGTGCACATTTAACATTCACTTCCACTTCAGATTTGTAACTTAAAAAAAAACTTATATTCTGTTCCCACTGCACTCACTCGTAATATTGTTAGAAGTTTCTGTTTTGGTTTTTTTTTAAGTGATAGTGCTGATGAATATAGATGAACCGCTATAAACATAAGATTTCAAAATTGACTTTGGTATCTGAAGGAATAAATTCATGATTTATGTGGTATAAATGGACCTGTGTCAAAACCCATGCCTGAGACCATGGTTAGGAATCCTTGAGACCAGTTTTCTAAATAGACAAGTGTGGTTGAGTGCCAGATGAAACTTGGCATGCCTCATTCCCAGAGGATTTGAACAGAGCTTGTCACTTTTAATGCATGCATTTCAAGCTAAAGAATTGATGTCTATTTTTCTCTTTTGGAAATCTTTACCTGTTTACTTGATATTAACAAGTGAAAATTAAGGAAAACCACTAATAAATGATATGAATATTGGCAAAATGCCCCTAAGCACTGAAATACCTTGATGGAGCTTAGGCCATTTGAATTTCTCAGTGTAGATTCATTGTTATGAATTGTGAACAAGGGATCAGCACTTGTTGCAAGTGCCAGAGTATTTTTTTCTTCTGCTCTCATTACTGTGTAAGCCTGCACCCACTGGAAAGAAGGCTTTTGTTCTCAGCCTGAATCTCTGCCTGGTTAGCTGTAGCAAGGTGGACTGGCTGGAGAGCAGACAGGCTCTGACTGCATGTAGGACTTTCAGCAGCGTTTATTGGCTTTCATGGGTTTCCAGCAAATCCGTTGAACTATGTTCATTTTCTGGTGAGCAGCATGAAGAGGATGTCATGTGCTGCCAGATACCAACAGGCTGGAGTCACACAAACAGCACCAGCCCCTTGTTTTGTACATTTTGTACATAGCATGGGTCCTTCTGCCATGGCTATGTAACGGCAGGTCGAACTTTTTCCTGCTCCTGCTTGCTCTCATTTGTTGTGCTGCTGGTGGTGTAAAGACATTCCTCTGACCTGGGCAGCAGCAGAGCCTGACTCTAATGCCAGCAGTAAAAAACATGGGTTGAGATATTCATTTGGATTATCCAAACTTAGAAAGAAAATTTTTCAGGTGCAATGGGTGTGTTTTTAGCCTGCAATGTTTCCCCACCTTCTGGAAGTTTGATGGGATGTGTGAACTCCATCATTATTAAGAAAGAATTAAGAAGAATCAGAGAACCTGGTTAACCCTAATGGGAACTATTTGGGGGCAGTATATTTCGACTTCCCTCAAGAGGGAGAAGCAGCTGGGAGCAGACCCCTCACCTTGAGAGTGGTACTGGTCTTGGTCCCTTTGCGGAACAGGAATGAGGAGGAGTTCTGGGCTGCCAGTCTTACTGCTGCAAGAGTGGTTGTGCAAGTATGTGCAGAGAGCAAGGGTCTTTAAGGGTGTCCAGCAATGAACTGAGCCTTCGGCCTCTGGTAGACACTGAAGTCCAAATCCTGCTGGAAGGATCCCAATGAGGGAGCTGGGCCTCATCATTTTGAAAGGGTGATTTATTCTCCTATTTCTTAGTCTTCTGCACTTGTGCTGAACAACATTGCTTTATCCACAGTTTTGCAGTTGTATCCTCTTGTAGGCACTTCCACAACAGTTATGTGCTTAGCATGCAGCACATAGAACATTACTTTACTTTTGAGATTTTAATGCGAAAGATTGCTCTTTTATTCAAAGGCACCCTTCTGTATCCATCCAACTAGAAAGCGTTAACGTGGGTGTCCTCTGTTTCAAGGTAAATTTTATTTGCTTTTGGGGGTTTTATGATCCTGTCACAACTTAAATAACTTGTTTCATAAACGTATTTTTAGCTACCAGAAAAGGCTATGCGTTCCTCAAGACATCAACTGGGATCATATATATACGCCATCCCAAAGGGAACTTAAAACTTTCTTCATGATAGGCTAAACAACAAAAACTCTCCAAAAATTATAGTTCAGTAGGTAGGAAACCTTGCTAACTCTGTGGATATTTTCAACAGAACAGGCAGTGCTGTCTGTAGCTCCATTTTCATGCCACTTGTAATGTAGAAAGAATCACAGAATATGTGTTTTTGATATGAATTTGCCAAGCTAACCACGGAATTCTTCTTTTTTGTTATGGTGGGGTTTTTGTTTGTTTGTTTGTGTTTTTGTTTATTTGTTTGTTTGTTTGTTTTTACCTCTAGTGTACTATATTTCTTCTGAGAATTTTCGTTATCAGAAAAAAAATTGAAAATCTCTCCTGTACCCAGCCCATATAGCCTTAAAATTTGCAAAAGAAAAATATTGCATCTGCTGCTCAGAAAGTACCTTTTACTGGATCTCTTGTGATACACCTAAACTCGGCCAAGCTAAACACATTCATCATCTTCCACTGCAGCAACACCACCAAAGAAACACTGGATCTTCAGGGATCCCCCCTTAGAGTTTAGCAGCTAGTTTGCCGAGTATTTCACTGGGGCTGAGTATGCTCCAGGCCAGAGCTGGCAGGTTGACAGCTTTCCCTGGAACTGCAAATTCTTGCTATTGTGGGACAATGGGAGTACGGGGACTGGAGGCAGAGACTACTTCACTAGTTTTCCTTCTGTTCATACTTAAGCACTATAAAGAAAAAAGAAGAAATTTACCATAATGAAAAGGAGAACCCATCTGGGTGTAATAGACTGCAAAGGTACAGAGGGCAGGACTGGGAGATGATACTGTAAAGAAAACCCTTGTTTCTATTGTATATTAAAATTATTTAAAAATGCACAAGTCAAAAAAAGGCAAAATAAAAATTTGTGCTGGGCAATTAAATTGTGGTGAGTCCTATCTTCTAATGCTTTACCTTGGTTGAAGTGTTCCTTTAAGTTGTGCATGTGTTTTGTATTTTACTTTATTGTGAATATATACAAATAAAAATTGTCATTTATTGTCATAAGAAGATATAATATTAATATTATACTATCACACAATTATATTATCATAATAAATGATATGGCAATTAAGCCTTTGAGAGGTATAGGATCCATGGGCTGGAGCAGACTTCATAAATTTGGTCAGAATACTTCTACAGGTCAGAAAGATACCTGAAAGATCATTCTCATTTGCAGTAGGAAAACAATCACTAAAATCAGTAATTATTTCTTGCAAAAGCACCAGCTGAAGTATATTTGTCTCAAATGTTGCTTTGAAGAAAATTTGCTTTTTTCTGCCTCTCAAATTTGAAAATAGTATGTGTATTCAATTTTGATAGTAATGATTTTTTATCAATTTGACCTTTGAAAACCATGGTCTAGAACTATAAATGGGATACCTTACTAGTTTTGAAAATCTTAAAAGTCCAATTTTATTTGTTCATTGAGTGGCCAATTACCAATTTTGTGGAAAATTGATGATATATACATAAATATTTCCTTTGAAACAATCCTGGCTTTATGGTACTCTGCAGAAATCTCTGCTCTGCAGAAATCTCTGCCCTTCAATAGAGCACAGTACTACAAAAAATTGTGTTATCAGATTACAGCAACCACGTGCCAGGGAGATAAACAAGTTCACACAATCCAACTCTTACAGAGAAACATTGGTGTTTCAAATACTCAAAAAATTATTTTGACAGTCTAGAGTGAAGGAAACATGACAAATAGTGGATGCTGCTGGAGTGCTCTCTGACATTGATAATACAGACTTCCACAGCTCTCCTTCATCTCAAGGTTAAAGGCACAACCCATCTGGATCTGAAGTCAAAGACCTGCTGTTTTGAATATAACATCACCACCACAAAATTCTTGAAAATATTCTGTGTTTTAATCTAGGTGTTTCTAGAGGGTGTGTCTCCTGAGTTATCTCTAAGAGATACTGTGAGA
This sequence comes from Pipra filicauda, assembly GCF_003945595.2. Lineage (NCBI taxonomy): Eukaryota > Metazoa > Chordata > Aves > Passeriformes > Pipridae > Pipra > Pipra filicauda. Next base: position 10,612 of record NW_024104973.1, on the reverse strand, counting down.
AACCCTGCGCTGTTCTTCACTGCTGCTTATCAAGACTGCGAATCCATATCGCATACACAACTCCCCTTATCATTCTTCTGCATTGTCTGTTAGAGCACAGCATTTTTCTGTCATTTAATAAATAACATCAATCAACCTAGATATTCTTGGTAGTGCTCCCAGTCAAACCTTAATCTAAAGTTTGTTCTTCATGGTAAAGTAAATTTCGCTGGTTCCTCACACAATTATCAACTGATGTCAACTAGTTTATTTATCCTATAGCTTCCTCTTTTTTATTTCTACGTACAGTCTAGCAAAGGTCTAAAGTGCCTTCACTCACACATGTATACAAAAAACATTGCTCTGACTGTAACTGAAAAGTAACATCTTCATATAAATTTGGTGTGAGAATAGAAATGATTTCTTATCATATCTATCTGTTCTTGCCTCTGTTCTGGATCTTGTTATTATAGGCCAAGAATTGACCTTGATACTAGCTATAAAAACATACATGCATCTTTTTCTGCCAATTACATTCAATTATAAAACTGTTGTCCCCAGAAAACAAATAAAGCTTTCCATTCATCTAGAAAATATTCTCCCAAGTAATTGGTAGAAAATTCAGTAGATTTCTTATTGTGAGATGTAATAATTGATGATCCCTATAATATTCTTCTGTTAGATCAAGAATGTGTCCCTATTATGGTGTTGATTTTCTTTTCTCCTGCCAATACATGGAATTAAAAGGTATGTTTACATTTTATATTTAAATAGAGTAAACCCTATATATAAGCACTGGATAAACTATATAAAATAATGATTTTTTTCCTTCCTTAATAACTGCCTAAAACATTTTAAAACTTAGAAAATTAATAACTCTTGTGTTTTCAGTAGAATAAATATCACAAGAGTGTTGAAAATAGCTAGATGTCAAGCTTATCAAAGGTGTATGTAGGAAGAAATAAGAAAATTTCTTCAACTACATGTTCTGAATCAAGGGTATGAAGGCTGCAGATGGTATAACTGCACAGCAGAAACAGGTACGTTCCTTCTGGCTGCTGGAGAGATGCTATCCACATGTCTATTTAAAGTTGCTGATGCACTGAGGAATTTGGACAGGGAAATGTGAGAATGCTGCTTATGCCTTCATGGCAGCATGGGCTCCAGCCCCTTTGGAAATTCATCAGTAAAATATTTTTTCAGTGTGCCTGCACGGACTTAACTGGATGTGTCTGAGAATTAGCAGGGATTTGTAGACAGAAAGAGACTACTTCAAATCTGTGAACCTCTTCCATATTTCTGGAAGACTCTTTTTCTCAACAAGCTTACACCGGTGAAAACTCAAACACACATCAACAGTAATGGATGACCTTCTTTTCCTCAAATAGTTACCCTACAGTAGGAGACACTTCAAGATCTTTGAGGTATGAGAAACTTTTATGAGAGTTTATATTAAATTGCTAAGTGGTTTATTATTGAAAGAAGATTCAAGTTTTTTCTTTTTATGTATGTTATTATTATGAATTTATAGAGTACTGCTATTGTTGGCAGTACTGAACAACATGGATAGAGACAATTCTTACTCCAAAGAACTAACTAGAAGGAGCTGAAAACATTTTCCTCCTTGCAACATTTGCCGCATTGGGGAAATTAATGAAGTCTGAAGGTATTTATTACTGGAAGAAGATCAAGGTGAATTTAACAGGTTTGATAAGCTGTGAATATGGGAGAGCTGTAGGTGTGGTTGGGCTAATTCGCAGATATATCTTGTGGCAGCGTTCACAGCAGACAGCTCCCATAATATTGCCTGGAAAGTACATCTCAGACCTTGCAGGTTGGAAGAACTGATGTGGATGGGCACCTGTAAGTTAGTCTCAAATATGTACTCTACATACAGGAGCACATGATATGTTTTCCAATCCATCCAACTGTGGTTGTTTTGTCCTTGGAAGAATGATATATTTTAATAGGGCAACATGTAGATACCGAAGCTGACTCATTTGGGTATGGCTACTACACATTGCTGTGGGGAGCTGGACATCAAAAATTTCTATGGGAACACCCTGGTGGAAACCAAGGTTGATGTGTCAAGTAGTTGATCTTCTCACATATAATGGTCATTTGCTCACAATTTTCACACATTCAACAGCCCGTATTTTTTTTTTACTGTATCAGATGTCCAGAAAGCACAAAGAAGCAGCCAAATTCTTCTTCCATTAAATAAAAGTTCTAGACTAAAGAGGAGGACTTGTCCACCACATAAAAGCAGTATGATAACCTGTTTACAGTACATATAAATACACGTTAGATGGGGTGGTGACTTGGACTAGATATTCAAGGCTGCAGGTTCTTTATCTCACTGAAAGCCATCAAGGACCTGAAAACTTTTTGACAAAATCTGCCACGGTGCCACAAAATTTCAGTTTTGATAAACTGCTGTCTTTCTAGTAAAACAAGGATTCATTGGAAAATTCCTAACTCACAAGATTCATCTAAACAGATGCTGACAATATGGTTCAAACATACGGGTTACATAGGAAGACAGAGCAAATTTCAATTTGTATTTGAACTCCAATCCTACACTAAGAAATGTGTAGCCTCACTCCTGAGCACTGGTGAAGCCTTGATGTGGGATACAGGTCACGGCCATGGTCAGTTATGATTGAAATTCTTCCCAGAAGAAATTTGTAGGGGCCTGGGCATAATTCTGCCATCACATTCTCACCTCTGCAGTGTGAGCAAAGGTATTCAGTGTGCGCCTTTTACCATATCTGCCTGGGATGCAGACATGACAGTGTAGCTGGCAAAGTTGCAGGCCAGATGTATGGCTCTTTAGCTTTCCTTTTGGGATATTTGGCAGAGCTTCAGTGATGTAACAGTGTACTGCCTTCTAAACCTTGATGCACATGACAGACCAAGACTAATGGTTTCCTTTAAATCTGGGGCTGAATACCATTGTTGGCTTTGAAAATTTCAAGAAATATAATTTCATTTTAGATCACTATAAATTTATAAGCTGTTGTACAGTGTAGGAGCAATCTTATGGGAAATGAGCATAAACCTATTATATTTTCATTAACAATCTGTTTTCACCATTGACTTAATCCACATTTACTGTTGTGGAATTTGATTATGAGCTATAAAGCACCATAAAACAAAATTAGATATGTATCAAAGTATCCATTTTCCTGGTCATGCTGAATTACTCATTTCTTTGGTTTAAAGTCTTGGGTCCTTTCTATCTAACTTAAACAAAGCCAACCTGCGTGTTTACTGTCATCCACCTGAAAAGCAACACAGCAATTTTTTCTTTATTTTTTTTTTCTTTCCATTAATGCCTCTTTTCTACAAGCAAAGAAAAGATAATAGAAGAAAAGGGGAATGGAAAGGAAAATGGAAAGAAATATTTTAATAAATTCAGTATATTAATTTGATTTGAAAGTGATTTTTTTATGCTCTGCACCTTTCTTTTGTTTGATTGTGTAATAGCTAAACATGCAGACTTCCCTCCAGAGCTCAAGTCTACAAAACACACCAAAAAGAAATACTAATCATGCAGTGTAACCCACTTCCTTGAGCCTGTTTCAAAGGTGTGGAATGACCAGGGGTTAGAGAACAAGCTGTTAGGAAGGCTTTAAAATTGACATGTATGTGGTTTTGGAATAACCCAATATTTAAGAGTATGATGTGGATCTTTTTGTCACTGTTGCCTGGATGGTTATTTTGAAATCTGGAATTCCTTACTGTCACTAAGTGATAACTTCTGTGTTTTGTGAATTAGACAAAATAGTCTATAGAAATGTCAGGCTACTTATTATGTGTTTCATTGCCAAGTGGTCAAATAGTTTTTCTGCATTTAAAAAATATTATTTTTAAAAATTATTACTTCTGTTAAACTATTAACACAGGAAGTCTGCGACTTGCAAATAAGCTCATTGATCAGCATTAAGTAAATAAAATAGGTCATATTTCACATAGTCTTCAGGTAGTTGGTTAGTATTTCATAGAAGCTGCAGTTGCAAAGGATTGACAAGAACTTAATGTCAGCACTACAGTTTCGCAAACAACACTTCACCTTGGTCAGCTGCACCAGTATTACAGACAAAGATCAAGTGTGATGATGTTTATCACTATTTTTTCAAGGTTTCTAAAGAGTCTATGCCACATAGAATGACATCATTTTACAGAATATTTTGCATCCCCCAATGCACCAGGAGAGAAATGAGGGATAAAGAGAAGTGTATAATTGCAAGGGAGAGATTTTATACATGAAAGGTATTGTACCTTCTTTGTGGCTGTTCAAAATGGATATTAAAAGATCAAAAAAGAAGCAAAATGTTGGCAAGTTTTCTATTTAGCAACTTGCTTTTACCTACTTTGAAAATAACACAATGTAAAAGCACAGAGGAAAAAAAGGGGAAAGGTCTTGGACGTTATATTGATAAACTATGTGTGGATCCCACAGCTGGCATAAAATATCTTGTTTGGGCTGTAAAAATATATTAGTATGTCATGTTATCTTCATAAATTCTTCCAACACATAAGGTGGGTAGTGTCCCCCGAATCCCAAGACTCATTACCATTTCTGTTCGCTCTTACCATTCATCAGCCTCTTTGTCATACAGAGCAGGCGCGCGGTTGGGGCCGGAGCATTACGGTTCTGGAGGGGTAGATACTGAGTGAGTTATTAGGTGTGGCAGACAGCCCTGTTCCAAAACACTCCTGAGAAGGTTCTTCACTTAGGCAAGCAACAATTACAATGGCATTCCCAATCTGGGGAATGCCAGAAAGTTCTGAATAGAGCTTGTGGGTTTCAGTTTTCTCTTTACAATGACTTTGATTAGATATTAATCATGATTTCCAGAGCTTTCCAAAGTTCACCAAAAAAGTTCAAACATGGAGGACATTCACAAGTATTTTTGTTCCACTAAAGCAATCCAATTTATGTTATTTTTGTTTGTAGGAAAACTACACATTCTATTTCTGTGTGAAAAGCTCTAATCTGAAACCCCAAGCAACTGAGAACTTTTTTCTCTGGCACAATTTGAGACAGGAAGGAAACCTCTAAATTAACCCATGAATTATATTGCTTTTCAGAGTTGTATGAGCTTAGAAGCACTAGATCATTTTCCCTTTAATCTTTTTTTATTTTTATTTTATGTTTCTCAAATTTACACATTTAAAATAGCTATATTGGAGAGGACCTTTTGTCTGTTTGCTCTAATGATGGACATTTGATTTATTTAAAATAAAAATATTACTTTTTTCTTACTATTTGGAGGCAGGGAGAATGGAACACTTTTCCAGACAGCTAATGCCAGATTAAAAATTAATTAGGTAGTATTTAAAAGCGATGTTGATTGACTTTGATAGATAAAGCCTGAGTGATCTAGGTATGTACCTATCTTATTTTAAAGTGACTTTGGAAATAAATCAGTTTTAGCAGGAAATTAACTAACTTTTGCCTTTAATAATGTTAAGATTTAAAGACTTTATCTGTTGTTTAGGATTTCACTGATCCAGTTTGGCGTAGTGACATTTACTTTTAGTAAAGTCAGGTTTGCTGTTTGTTTTCCTACAGCACTAAATCTTGCAGAACCAACACTGGTGACAACTTTCCATTTTCTGTTTAATACACTACAGATTGTCAACAGCAAGATGAGAACTTGGAGCAGGAGCACCCCATAGGAATTTTTAGTTAAAATATCTTTGCTTTAATATTTTCAGAAGGTTGCTTAAATTATATATTCATCCTTACATACTGTTCTTATAACTGAAGTTCTTATTTACACTACTTAAATTGCTCTGCTGTTTGGATTATCAGTACACGTTATATATAGATGGGAAAATACTCAAGAAATGTTATGATAAAAATAATAATAGCAGTTCAAAAAGAAAGCATGGGTCAGTTTATGAGATTGTATCCTAAAAGGCATTCCCTTTGATAGTAAAGGAAATTTCCGCATCAACATTGATGCATAATTCTCAGTAGAGTACATATAAATATTGGTCATTTTCAGAGCACATCATATATCACACAACTGCAGCTTTCATATCCCTTTTATATATTTCAGTTCTAACTTTGGTCTCCTTCCACTCACAAATAAAGACAAAAGAAATACTTACATTTAAAACTGTTTCCCCCATTCCATTCTGCTGAGGTATGAAGTTTGAGAGTAGAAGTGAATAGAAATGAGTTCAGATGCTCATGAAAAATATTTTTTGTTGCATCAGTAACATCGATGCTTTTGCTTAATATGAATAAATTTTGCATGAAACCTCATGCAATGATCTGCCTTGAAAAATACAGTCCTATTTTTATTTCTAAAGGCAATATGGGTCTTGTAATTATGCTCTTCCACTGTTTTTCTTAACTTCTCCAGTAAGTCATGGGCAATATGCTGTGCTTCACTCTTTGCACTTTTGGAGAGTGCAAAGTAGTTTGCACATATTCCTCCTCCTGTCCTGACAAGACATGGAAATCCTTGATATCAGCCTTTCTACTGATGCTGCAGCCCAGGCTACAGGTAACTCTCTCCAGAGAATTTTAGGTAATTCCCTACATTAAGTAATGATCTAAATCCTTAGTGATAACTGGTGTTCATAGAGCCCAAACACTGCAGATTGTGTATAATATAGACTCTTGCTTCCTGGGTGCAATTTTTCAATCACACTAAATTTGTTAACCTTAGCAATTGTTACATATTATTTATATATTTTTCCCCTGTTACTTTGTTTCCCACCAAAGTACTTTACTGTAACTTATGAAATATTTGGAAAAGCCTCTTTCAAAGCTAGACTCTATAATCACATTGGAAGGAAACAAATCTCTCTCACTCTCTTCATATTGGATTATGTCAAAGATTAGCTTCGATTTAGGCAACCTCGTACGAAGTTTTGCGAAGGATTTTCTTTTTAAACTACAACCATATGTTTTACTCCATTGAAACAGCTTACATATTGAGTATATGAGATTGATTGATGACATTTGCTCCAGTCATTTCACTAGTCATTTATTCATTTAAGATTAGGTTGAGGATGTTTATTAAATGATTAGCAAAGTAACTCATTGATCATTTTTCCATGTTTCTGGCTAGAAGCTACTGAAGAACAATTATTTTAAACAAGAAGTATACTAGATTGCTATAACATGAGTACACAGGGATATTAATTATTGTTCTGCAACTTCTTTATTGTAAATACTTAGAGCAAATACATTACAGTTTCCCCTATGAAAGACCCCAAACAAGGCTGTAGAATGAACAGTCACTGACCCAGTGGCAGCCTAATCCCATGCCTCCCTCTTTCCTCTGCCTCACACTCACCAAAACAGATTGTAGTACACAGCATCCTAATTTTCAGTTTTCCTCAGTGGCACACAGCTGAATATTTAAAGATGCCTTCTTTCTATTAAACACTCTTGAGGAAATGGATCCAAGATGTTGCAGAGGCCAGGTTGCCTCTCAGAGCTGCAGCATCCCTCTTGATGCTCTCCCTCTCTCTTTCTCAGCAATTAAGTTTTCTGTGTCCTTGGTGATGTTTTCAATAGACTGGAGCTTGGGCTTTCCTGGCAGGCTGCCCAAGACAACAAAATTCCTTTTTTCCAGGAAGAAAGAGCAACACAAGGAGTTGTTATTTTCAGGTCACATGTAGATGCTGATTTCTCTGACTTTGGCCTTCTGTAAAGCAAAAATAGTTGAGAAAAGGGAAAGGGAAAGGGAAAGGGAAAGGGAAAGGGAAAGGGAAAGGGAAAGGGAAAGGGAAAGGGAAAGGGAAAGGGAAAGGGAAAGGGAAGGGAAGGTTTGGGAATGTTTGGGAAGGGAAAGTTTGGGAAGGTTTGGGAAGGGAAGGTTTGGGAAGGGAAGGTTTGGGAAGGGAAGGTTTGGGAAGGTTTGGGAAGGGAGTTTGGGAAGTTTTTGTACGGGAAGGGAAGGTTTGGGACAGTGCAGGTTTGTGAAGTGCATTTTTGTGCATTGCCTGTACTTTTTATTGCCTTTTTGGGACGGTTTGTGAGGGACATGTGAATGGACGGTAAGGGAAGTTTTCGGAAGTGAAGGTTTGTGAGGGAAGTGTTTGAAGATTACGGTTTGGGCAGGGAGGTTTTGGGCAGATGAATGGCAGGGCCGTGCCGTGCCCATTTCCTAAGTTCCTTGACTTGCCGTGCGTGCCTTGAAGGTAAGGTCCGTGAATTTACCTGAGTAGCCGGTCCTGTCCGTTCATGTCCTTGACGGTTCCGTTACAGGTTTACTTTCCAGGGCCGTCGACTTGCCGGTACGGTACGTCCAGGGCAGTTTCCTGTCCTTTCCTGTCCTGTCCTTTCCGTTCCTTGACTTTCCTTGCCCCGTAGCATTGCCTGTCCTTTACTCTCTCTCTCCCCCCCCCCCCCTTCTTCTTCCGGACCATCATCTCTCTTCTCCTTCCTTCCCTTCCCTTCCCTTCCCTTCCCTTCCCGAACCTTCCCTTCCCTTCCATTCCCTTCCCTTCCCTTCCCTTCCCTTCCCTTCCCTTCCCTTCCCTTCCCTTCCCTTCCCTTCCCTTCCCTTCCCTTCCCTTCTCTTCCCTTCCCTTCCCTTCCCTTCCCTTCCCTTCCCTTCCCTTCCCTTCCCTTCCCTTCCCTTCCCTTCCCTTCCCTTCCCTTCCCTTCCCTTCCCTTCCCTTCCCTTCCCACACCTTCCCTTCCCTTCCCTTCCCTTCCCTTCCCTTCCCTTCCCTTCCCTTCCCTTCCCTTCCCTTCCCTTCCCTTCCCAAACCTTCCCTTCCCTTCCCTTCCCTTCCCTTCCCAAACCTTCCCAAACCTTCCCTTCCCAAACCTTCCCTTCCCTTCCCAAACCTTCCCGTCCCAAACCTTCCTTCCCAAACATTCCAAAAACTTCCCAAACCTTCCCAAACCTTCCCAAACCTTCCCAAACCTTCCCAAACCTTCCCTTCCCTTCCCAAACCTTCCCATCCCATCCCATCATTTCTTCCTCTCCAATATTCCTCATCCCTCACGAATAATTCCTTGGGAGCCCCCCTCAATCTCCCGCCCTGGGCGGGCTCCTGGTGGGATTCCTGGGAATTTTGGGAAGTGTTAACCGGGAGAGCCGTTCCCTGCAGGAATACGTGGCCAACAAAACCAGGAAAACGGAGGAGCGGCGGAAGGGGATCAAGGACATCAACGCCGTCATCCAGCAGATCCACAGGGACCAGGATCTCACCCAGGGTGGGAACACCCGGAAAAACCGGGATCCTGGGGGGAGGGATCCCGGGGAATGGGTGTGGAGGGATCCCGGGGAATGGGTGTGGAGGGATCCCGGGGAATGGGTGTGGAGGGATCCCAGGGAATGAATGGGGAGGGATCCCAGGGAATGGGTGTGGAGGGATCCCGGGGAATGGGTGTGGAGGGATCCCGGGGAATGGGTGTGGAGGGATCCCAGGGAATGGGTGTGGAGGGATCCCGGGAATGGGTTGTGGAGGGATCCCGGGGAGGGTGTGGAGGGGATCCCGGGGAGGGCAGGGTGTGGAGGGATCCCAGGGAATGGGTGTGGAGGGATCCCAGGGAATGGGTGTGGAGGGATCCCGGGGAATGGGTGTGGAGGGATCCCGGGGAATGGGTGTGGAGGGATCCCGGGGAATGGTTTTGGAGGGATCCCAGGGAATGATTTTGGAGGGATCCCAGGGAAGGAGCATGGAGGGATCCCAGGGAATGAGTTTGGAGGGATCCCAGGGAATGACTGTGGAGGGATCCCAAGGAATGAGTTTGGAGGGATCCCAGGGAATGAATGTGGAGGGATCCCAGGGAATGAGTTTGGAGGGATCCCAGGGAAGGAGCATGGAGGGATCCCAGGGAATGGGTGTGGAGGGATCCCAGGGAATGAGTTTGGAGGGATCCCAAGGGAATGGTTTTGTAGGGATCCCAGGGAAGGAGTGTAGAGGGATCCCAGGGAAGGAGGTTGGAAGGATCCCAAGGAATGACTGTGGGGGCATCCCAGGGAATGGTTGTGGAGGGATCCCAAGGAATGAACGTGGAGGGATCCCAGGGAATCTTTTGGAGGGATCCCAGGGAATGTTTTGGAGGGATCCCAGGGAAGGAGCTTGGAGGGATCCCAGGGAAGGAGCTTGGAGGGATCCCAGGGAAGGAGCTTGGAGGGATCCCAGGGAAGGAGCTTGGAGGGATCCCAAGGAATGAACGTGGAGGGATCCCAGGGAATGAACGTGGAGGGATCCCAGGGAATGTTTTGGAGGGATCCCAGAAAAGAAGGTTGGACGGATCCCAGGGCCGGAGGTTGGAGTGGCCCCGAGCGAGTTCAGGACCCAAATCCCGGGATATTCCCGGTGAATCCCGCTGTGCTCCCGTTCCAGAGGTGGGCATGGAGCACTTCCTGAAGAAGGTGGAGGCCGCCCACTGCGCCGCCTGCGACCTGTTCCTGCCCATGCAGTTCGGAACCATCCAGAAACACCTGAAATCCCTGGATCACAACCACAACCGCAGGGTGAGCCCAGCCAGGGATTCCCAAATCCCGGGAAAGCCGAGCCAGGGATTCCCAAATCCCGGGAGAGCCGATCTGGGGATTCCCAAATCCCGGGAGAGCCGATCTGGGGATTCCCAAATCCTGGGAGAGCTGATCTGGGGATTCCCAAATCCTGGGAGAGC